>NC_091987.1:60905059-61059765 GCF_044704955.1 Pristiophorus japonicus
AGGGAGGGCGAGGGGGAAGATCGGAAGAGCTGGAGAAAGGAGGCAGGAACTCGGTGGCTGCGGGGGGTGGGGGAGGGGAAGGTGTAAAGAGTACATTGAGCACAGCAGGAATGGCGGAAGAAGGTGATCTAGTTCTAAAGGGCGGGGGTTTGAGAGCAAGAACGTGAACCAGATGGTAAGACAGGACGAAATCTGGAAGTTGTGACGCTGTCACTATTCACTTCATACCAATAAACCTGTTAACAATCAGTGACCCAAACACAATGCCCCATCGATGACAAGCGGGGGGGGGGGGGCGTCATGAAGCCATGGGGGAGGAACTCGGGCAGGGGGAATGTTATGTATGTAAACATTATAGCTGTGTAAGACTTGCCACCAGAGGGTGCATATGTTGGAGGCCCATGGGTCACCTGCACACCTCATGCAAGCGAGCAGAGAAGGTTGTCTGTCATGCTGCTTTGGCACTCGAGTTTTATTGAAGAGACTAAGGTCATATCAGTTTAAGCTTACACTACTCAGTCTTGTGGAGTTATTCTAAACATAACAGGGAGAAGATCAGGAACCCGGGCGGGTGGGAAAATGGTCGAGGAAGAAGGGCAGGAACTTGTGTGTGTGGGGGGCGGGGGGGACGGGCGGACAGTCAGGAACATGGGCGAGGGGAGGGGTTGAGCCAGGAACTTCTTTGGGGGGTGGGAGAAGGTCTTAATCCGTGAGAATGAGCTCTGCCTGTTCCAAGTGAGCTCTGTTCTGTCTGGAGTCGGAGGTCTGAATGGCGCACTACATTTGTACCAAGTATGCAAATTGTCAATGCAGAGTACTTTTGTAGAGGCAGTTATGTCTAAGTTCTTTCAGAGAACAACCACTAAAGAAAAAACCTCTCTGCAGCATTATACAGTTTGCCCACAATTTGTCAACAGTATACTTTTAGACACAGAACAATGTTGAAACACATCCTGTCAGGTGGCTGAAAGATTTTCTTTTCCTGTTTGTGTACCTTCCAAGAGAAATTCAGCTGCTGGTCATGTGTACAATGAGTAACAAAACATTAAATGCTGAATCTGCAATGAATATCCTGAGCTTATGTAACCAAGGGGTCAGCTGTAAAATAAAACCTTACAGCTCAGCAAGTGTATTTGCAGTTCCCAGTGTTTCCACAATTCTTTGAGGATTTTCCAGTATTTTCTGTTAACGACTTGAGTTTCACTAAGGCTCGCAGAGAAAAAAAGCTTTCTGCTACGAGTATGAAAATCAGTCAACACCAGTTACCTTAAGGTTACCCCTTCACGCAATACACAACTAAAAGGTTTTTTGCAAAACATCCACGAGGATAAATATAGGTTGGTAATTAAGGCAAAACTACACAGATGAAAGAATTACTCCTACCGATTTTCATAATTTTGCTTTTAATTTATGCTATTTCTTAGCTTAACATGTCCTGCATTTTTCATTGTCTCAGTTATAGAGATGCAGCCTGGGAATAATATGGCACAGGTAATCATAAAACAAGAAGTAGTTGTATAGAACCTTGGTTAGACCACATTATGAATACTCTGAACAGTTCTAGTCTCCATATTATAAAAAGGATGTAGAGGCACTGTCATAAGTGCAAAAACGATTTACTAGAATGATACCAAAACTGAGAGGCTATACCTATCAGGAAAGATTGAACAGACTGGAAAAAAGACTGAGGAGTGATCTGATAGTTATTTAAGAGTATGAAAGGGATTGATAGGGTAGACATAGAGAAGACATCTCCACTTGTGGGGGAGACCAGAACTAGGGGCCATAAATATGAGACAGTCACTAATAAATCCAAGATGGAATTCAGGAGCAACTTCGTTACCCAGAGTGGTTAGAATGTGGAGCTCACTACCACAAGAAGTTGAGATGACTAGCATAGATGTATTTAAGGGGAAGCTAGAGAAACACAAGGAGAAAGGAATAGAAGGATATGTTGATAAGGTTGGATGAAGTCGGAGGGAAGGAGGGTCATGTGGAGCATAAACATTGACATGTTGGGGTGAAGGGCCTGTTTCTGTGCTGTAAATGCTCCTATATTGGACAAAGAGTTGTAATGGGGACTGAATAGTGAGATGTGTAGATAGTGAGCTTTATACAGATAACATTAGGAAAGCTCTGTACTGAGGTGAAGGCAAAAGAAAGAAGGACTAATGAGCGAATGAGGTGGGGTGTTATTATGTATTGCATGTGAGTTATTAGTTATGGTATTGTACATGGAGTCAGGCAATATCGGTCTAAAAAAACCAAAGCAAGGACATAGTTTGGTGGCAGGGCTAAGGCTTGCCTCAAGTGTTATGTAGGGACACAAAGAATAGTGGACTAATTACCTTTGATGATTAATTAGTTTAATAGTATATGTAAGAGGGATTTGGCTTTATGAATAACTGTGGAACTTTTTCAGGCGGAAAGAACTTATATAGGAAGGAAGGATGGTATTCACATAACTAGACAAAAGCTAAGCTGCTAGCAGACCACAAATACAGTTGGGATTCATTTAAAGTAGATTTAGACGACAGAAAGGTTAAAGGTTTGGTGGATATGGATGAACTATGGACTGGTTGTGCTCTGGGCAAAGAGCAAAATACATATACCACAAGATAACTATGAATGAGGAAGGCCATTTGACCCATCTTGGTTCATCCACCCAGAAAGATCCTAAAGCCTCTCACCATCAAATGATTCCAGGGGTTTTGTCTGCACTACTCTGTTTAGAAATCTATTCTACATTTTGATCACTTTGTCTGTAGAAGAATCTCCTGATACCAGTTCTAAAATTTCCATTTACTTATTTGAACCTGTGTGTCCTTGTTCTACTCCCACAATTTAATTTGAGTAACTGTTCCATTCTGTTAACAATCTTGAGTACCTCTTTAAGATCACTTTATAAGATCTATAAGATACATCATTTCTAGACCGAAAAGCCCATGTTTCTCCTGCCTTACCTCATAACTTCGACCCCTAAGAATAAGTCTCAGTCTTGTGGCTCTCTGGGCTTGTACATAAAGGAATCAAAGAAGTCAGGAATGAGTAAAGTGATCAGTTTAAATGTTTTTAATATTAAGGGGCATTATGAATAAACTTTTAGGATTCCAGTTATATGCAGTTATATAGGACGGTGTAAGATATTTTGCATTGATAACACAGAGATTATTATTGGTAAGAGTGGATATGAATACAAAAAGAGGGATGTTTGGAACAAGTTTGAGATTCTTCAAACTCATTTGACATTGAAGTCCAACAGCCAACAGAAACTGACTTCCATCAGTCTGAGCTGGATTTAAACCCATTCCCCAAAGGTGAAAGGACAATGTACTAACTCATTACATCAACAGTTTCCCACCTAATCTAATCTCAATTTGTAAATAGCTAATAAGCCAAATGTTACCTACAGATTTGCAAACATGTGATTACTTGTTCTCTTGACTTCCAGTCAACTGTATGATCTATAATAGGCATCAGAATATAATGCCAAATACACTGAAGAAAATACTGGTCTCATATAATAGCTTATCACGTTGTTGAAACACTACATTTATTAATTACTTTTTGCAGTACAGTTATTTAGGCTAAATTTGGAAAATAGATTAGAAACCCTAAAACATGAGTAAGGGTTGGAATGTCAGAATATAATGCAAGTATTTAAAAAAATTCATTCTCTGAATGTGGGCATCACTGGCAAGGCCGACATTAATTTCTCGTCCCTAGTTGTCTTGAGAACGTGGTGGGCATTCTTGAACTGCTGCAGTCGGTGTAGTGAAAGTGCTTCCACAATGCTATTAGGTAGGTGTCATGTATGTATGCTTGGGGTTACTAGCCACCAGGTGGCGCCACTGTCGGAGGTCATTGGGCTGTAAGCATGCGTGTGCGGCCCAGGTATAAAAGGCAAACCATCGTGTAATGTAATCACTTTGGGCCCTAATAAAGCAGAGCCAGGTTTGTACCTGTGTTAGTTTACAGTATTCAGTCTATCGAGTTATTACATACATAACATTTGGCAACGAGGTAAGTTAAGAATCTTCACATGCAAAAATGAGCACAATTGGAATTTTGGAGAGATTCGTGGCGGAAGAGGACTGGGCAGATTTTGTAGCTTGCCTGGACCAGTACTTCGTGGCCAACAAAATGGAGGAACCCACTGACGCAGTTAAGTGCAGGGCAGTCTTCCTCACGGTTTGCGGTCCGAAAATCTATGGACTCAAAGAATCGTCGCTCGTCTGCAAGTCCAACGTACAAGGACTATGAGGAATTGAGTGCTTTGGTATGTGACCATCTCAAACCAGAAGGCGGCATCTTCATCTCACGATATCGATTCTACAAGCACGTTCGTTCTGAGGGCCAGGATGTGTCGGAATTCGTTGCCGACCCAAGATGTCTAGCTGGACCGTGTAAGTTCGAAAACACATTGGGAGACATGCTGCGGGACTTCTTTGTAATCAGCATCAACCACGAGATGATCCTGCGTAAGCTACTGGCGGCGGTGACAATGGATTTGAGCAAGGCCTCACGATTGCCCAGGCATGAAAACTTAAAGCAGATGTCATCGAAAAATCGGAACTCGGCAAGTACTGTAAACAAGATTGTATTGTCATTTGGCAGAGCTGCATATGGCAGGGCCTACTTAAATGCGTATGCAAAATCTGTGCCTGCCCAAAGTCCGCCAACGGGAATGAATCCGATTTCACCATGTTGGCATTGTAGGGGCATTCATCAGCCTCATCAGTGTCGGTTTAAACAGTACATTTGTAAAGGCTGTTCGAGACTGGGGCATCTCCAGCACATGTGTCAGCAACTGAGCAAACGTGCTGCGACACACCAAGTGGAGGGTGATGACCAGTATAGCGCGGATCCGGATATGCAATCCGAGACACCAGAGGAGGAAGTATTGATTCCTAACAAAGAGTCAACTGATAATGATTAATGTGAAACTTAAAGGTGTGCCAGTATCGATGGAATTGGACATGGGTGCAAGTCAATCAATAATGAGCCAGAAGACATTCGACAAGCTGTGGGATACTAAGGCTGTGAGGCCTCAGCTGAGTCCAGTCAATGCCAAGTTGCATACGTACACTAAAGAACTCATAACGGTGATTGGCAGGGCAGTAGCCAAGGTTTTGAATGATGGTGCGGTTCATGATTTACCGTTATGGATTGTTCCAGGCAATGGTCCAATACTGTTCGGCAGGAAACGGCTAGAAAAAAATCAAATGGAATTGGAACGGTATCAAAGCGTTGTCGTCGGAGGATGATACTCCATGTGCTCAAGTGCTGAGCAAGTTCCCCTCACTGTTTGAACCAGGCATCGGCAATTTCACAGGAGCCAAGGTGCAGATCCACGTGGACTCGGATGCAAGACCCGTCCATTCGTACATGATGAAGGAGAAGGTCAAAATCAAACTGGACAGACTCCAGCGTGAAGGGGTCATATCACCGGCCGAATTTAAGGAATGGGCCAGCCCCATTGTTCCTGTGCTGAAAAGTGATGGCACAGTCAGGATTTGTGGAGACTACAAGGTTACGATCAACCGAGTTTCAAAACAGGATCAATACCTGTTACCGAAGGCTGATGACCTGTTTGCAACACTAGCCAGTCGTTCACTAAACTGGATCTGCCGTCAACCTACATGACACAGAAGCTAGTCGAGACGTCAAAGAAACTTATGTGCATCAACACTCAAAGGATTGTTTATCTACAACAGGTGTCCTTTTGGAATTCGCTCGGCTGTAGCCATATTTCAGAGGAACATGGAGAGTCTACTGAAAACCGTCCCTAGAACCATCGTGTTCCAAGATGACATCCTGGTCACAGGTCGTGACACCGCCGAACATCTGAATAACCTGGAAGAGATTCTACATCGTCTGGACAAAGTGGGACTCAGACTCAAACGTTCGAAGTGCGTCTTCATGGCACCGGAAGTTGAATTCTTGGGGAGGAAAATTGCTGCTGACGGCATCAGGCCTACGGACTCGAAAACCAAGGCCATCAAAAATGCACCCAAGCCTCAGAATGTGACGGAGCTGCATTTGTTCCTTGGTCTACTCAACTACTTCGGTAATTTCCTACCTAGATTGAGCACTTCATTAGAGCCACGGCACATGCTGCTAAGAAAAGGCGACAACTGCGTTTGGGGTGCATCTCAAGATAGAGCTTTTGAGAAAGCTACTAATCTGCTTGCTCTAACAAGCTGCTGGTACATTATGATCCATGTAAGCGTCTAGTATTGGCCTGTGATGCTTCGTCATATGGAGTTGGTTGCGTGCTCCAACAAGCTAATAAGTTGGGTAAACAACAACCTGTTGCGTATGCTTCTAAAAGTGTCAAAGGCGGAAAGAGCCTACAGTATGGTAGAAAAAGAAGCATTAGCCTGTGTGTATGGAGTTAAAATGATGCATCACTACCTGTTCGGTCTTCAGTTTGAACTGGAAACAGATCACAAACCACACATTTCATTGTTTTCGGAAAACAAAGTTATCAATACCAATGCATTGTCCCGCATCCAGAGGTGGGCGCTGACATTATCTGCCTATGATTATGTCATTCGCCATAGACATGGCACCAAGAATTGTGCCGATGCACTGAGCAGTCTGCCGTTGCCACACCGGAGGTGGAGACACCACAACCTGCAGATCTATTGTTAGTTATGGATGCTTTTGAAAGTGAAGGAACCCCTGTCACGGCTCAACAAGTTAAGACCTGGACCAGCCAAGACCCAATATCATTGGTTGTGAAATGTTGTGTCCTTAGTGGTGATTGGTCTGCCATACCCAAACAAATGGGTGATGAGACCAAACCTTACAACCATCGCAAATACGAACTATCCATTCAGTCAGATTGTTTACTGTGGGGTAATCGTGTTGTTATGCCCAAGAAAGGCAGAGATAAATTTGTACATGTACATAGCACTCATCCCGGTATTATCATGATGAAAGTCATTGCCAGGTCTCATGTATGGTAGCCTGAAATTGACTCTGATCTGGAATCATGTGTGTATCAGTGCAACACTTGCATGCAGCTAAGTAAAGCACCAGCGGAATCGCTGCTGAGTCTGTGGTCATGGCATCTAAACCATGGTCCAGGATCCACATCGACTTTGCATGTCCCTTCCTGGGAAAGATGTTTTTAGTTCTGGTGGATGCATATTCCAAGTGGATAGAATGTATTATCAAGTCATCCAGTATATCCACAGCTACAATTGAGAGCCTTCGTCTCATGTTTGCCACTCATGGTCTGCCCGACATCGCTGGAAGCGACAATGGACCTTGCTTCACTAGTCTGGAGTTTCAAGAGTTCATGAAACTCAATGGTATCAAACATGTGAGGTCAGCACCATTCAAACCCTCATCTAATGGTCAAGCAGAGCGTGCTGTCCAAACCATCAAACAGAGTATGAAACGTGTAACTCAAGGTTCACTGCAGACTCGCTTGTCTTTTTGCTTAGTTACGGGACAAGACCGCACATGCTTACCGGGGTCCCCCCTGCTGAACTATTGGAGAGGTCTCGAGACCAAGCTCTCTCTTGTCCACCCTGACTTGAACGATCATGTTGAATACAGAGGTCAAAGTCAGCAGTGGTATCATGATCGCGTTGCTGTGTCACGTGACATTTCTGTTAATGATCCTGTGTATGTACTGAATTATGGTCAAGGTCCCAAGTGGACCGCTGGTACTGTTACGGCCAAGGAGGGTAACAGGGTGTTTATCGTCAAGCTCAAGAATGGGCAAACATGCAGGAAACATGTTGATCAGACAAAGCTGCGGCACATGGATGAACCGGAACAGTCTGAGGAAGACACAATTAGTGACCAACCAACCTACCCTCAGTCATCAGAGGACTCCGCTGTCATGAATCTGGACTTTCAATCCCCGACATGGTCATTGCCACTCCCATCAGATCGGCTACCCAGCCCCCAGTCATAACAGACTCAGAACGCTCGTCCAAGGCTGGAGTTGAACTGAGATGATCAACTCGGGAGCTGAAAGTCCTGGACCGTCTCAATTTGTAAAAGGACTGTTACTAATATCTTAAATGGGGATATTGTCATGCATGTATGCTTGGGGTTACTAGCCACCAGGTGGCGCCGCTGTCGGAGGTCACTGGGCTGTACACACGTGCGCGCGGCCCAGGTATAAAAGGCAAGCCATCATGTAATGTAATCACCTAATAAAACAGAGCCAGGTTTGTACCTGTGTTAGTTTACAGTATTCAGTCTATTGAGTTATTACATATATAACAGTAGGGAGTCCAGGATTCTGATCCAACGACAATTAAAAAAGGGAACTTGTCGGTGGTGGCATTCCCATTCACCTGCTGTCCTTGATCTACTAGGCTGTGGCGGTCGCAGTTTTCAGAGGTGCTGACAAAGCCTTGCCGATTTGCTGCAGTGCATGCTGTAGGTAGTGCACACTGTAGCCACAGTATGCTGGTGGTGGAGAGGGTGCACGTTAAGACTCGTGGTTGAGGTGTCAAACGGACTGCTTTGCCCTGAATGGTCTTGAGCTTTTGAGTGTTGTTACAGATCTATCCATTTAAGCAGTGGACAGTATTCTAGCACACTGCTGACTTGTGTCATGTAGGTGGCGGAGAGGTATTGGGGAGTCAGGAAGTAAGCCACTTGCTGCAAAATACTCAGCATGTTCATGGTGGGGAACAGAGTGATGGTAATGCCATTAAATGTAATGGAGAAGTGGTTAGGCTCTTTTTTGTTAGAGGTCTTGCCACATGTGGGCATGGATTGCTTTACTATCTGAGGAATAGCAAATGGAACTGAACACTGCAATCATCAGCAAACAGCCCCACTCTGACCCTATGTTGGAGGACAGGTCATTGATGAAGCAGCTGAAGATAGTTGGGCCTAGGACACAGTCCTGAGGAACTCATACTGCAATATCCTGAGACAGAGATGATTGGTCTCCAACAATCACATTTTCATTTGTGGCAGGTATGGCTTCAGCCACTGGAGAGTTTTCCTCTGATCCCCACTGACCATTTTTACCAGGGCTCCTTGGTGCCACACTCGGTTGAATGCTGCCTTAAAGTCAAGGGCAGTCACTCTCAACTCACCTCTGGAATTCAGCTTTTGCTCATATTTGGACAATGGCTGTAATGAGCTCTGGAGTCGAGTAACCTGGTGGAAACTAAACTGAGCATCAGTAGAAAGGCTATTGGTGAGTAAGTGCCTCTTGATGACTCCTTCCATCATTCTGCTGATGACAGGAAAATTCCAGTGATGTAGCTGTACTGAAATAGCTTAGCTAGTTCTTCAGCAATACAGCCAGGATGTTGCTGGGACACATATCATTTGCTGTGTTCAGTGGACTCAGACGTTTTTTGATGTCACGTGGAGTGAATCGAATTGGTTGAAGACTTTCATCTGTTTTGGTAGGGATCTCAGGAAGAGGTAGAGAACGATTATCCACTTGGCCTTTCTGGCTGAAGATGGTTGTAAACGCTTGAATTTGTCTTTTGCACTAATGTGTTGGACTCTGCCAGCTTTGAAGATGGTGATGTTTATGGAGTCTCATCCTCCCATTGTCCACCAGCATTCATGATTGGAGCAAAGCTTTGACCTGAACCGTTGGTTGTGGTTGCTTAGTTTTGTCCATTGCATGTTGCTTTTGCTGCACTGTAGTTTCACCAGGTTTTGCACCTCTGTTTCAGGTACGCCTGGTGCTGCTCTCGGCATGCTGTTCTACACTCATTAAACTAGGGTTGGTCAACTGGCTAGATGGTTATAGTGGAGTGAGGTGTATGCTGGGCCATGAAGTTGCCGTGGTATAAAGTTCTGCTGCTGCTGATGATCACAGCGCCTCATAGATGCCCAATTTTGAGCTGATAGATATGTTCTTAATCTATCCTACTTGGCACAGTGGTAATGCCAGACGATAGAATGGAGGGTGTCTTCAGTGTGAAGACGAGACTTGAAAGACTATCTAAAACAAATATAAAATAATCTAGGAGTAAAGTTGTACGAGAAGATTTTACTCCAGCCAGGAAAAGACGATAGTCTAGATTTTATGATCGGTTTTATTTAATGTGAATTTAACGGTTTAAAATCAATGGGTTGAAGTGGGTATTAAAAAATGTCAATAGGAAAATCTAGGCTCAATTATACTGGAGCACCAATTATAAAAATCTGTACGATCATGAAAATTATACACCAAATGTACTAAGTTGTTCTTTTGCTGTAGAATATACAGGTTGGACCTCTCTGGTCCGGAAACATCCGTGGTTCGACATTAGTTGGGCCTGAGGGAGAGGAGGGTTTATTTTTTTAAAGTTTTGATTGGCTGGAGTGGCTGTCAGTCAGTGAGTGTGTTTGGCGATTGGTTGGAGCGGCTGTCAGGCAGTGTGTGCTGATGGAGCCGCACACACACACACACACACACACACCCCCGCGCGTTGTCGACAGGTATCAGTAAGTGTGACCTCCTGTGATTTGGAAAATTCTCTGTTCCCGAGGGTGCCGGACCAGGGAGGTCCGGCCTGTAGTATATAATGTATACTATATTAAATTAAAAGTTTTATGTTCAGTAAATAACTCATATTTAAATAGCACCATTTACGTAATTTGACATCGAGCCACATAAGATATTACGACAGGCAAGCAGGTTTTAAGGAGCGTGTTAAAAGTAGGAGTGTATGGTAAGAGAGGCAGCGAGGTTGATGGAGGGAATTCCAGAGCTTAGAGTCTAAGCAACTGAAGGCACAGCTACCAATGGTGAAGTGATTAAAAACGGGAATGCACAAAAGGCCAGAACTGGAGGAGCGGAGAGTTCCCCGAGAATTGTAGGAGGTCCCAGAGATTGGGAGGGCCGAGGCCATGGAGGGATTAGAGAACAAAAATGAGAATTGTAAAATCGCAACGTTGCCGGACTGGAGCCAATGTCGGGCAGTGTTCGCAGGGGTGATGGGTGAACGGGACTTAAGAAATAGGAGCAGGTATAGGCCATTCAGCCGCTCGAGCCTGCTCTGCCATTCAATAAGATCATGCTTGATCTTCTGCCTCAACTCCACTTTGCTGCCCGCTCCCCATAACCCTCGACATCCTTGTCGTTCAATTTCCACTAAAGTGGCACAAGATCCTGAATTCTCCCCCACCTCTACAAAGTGTTTGTAGTCATTATTTTCAATAACTTACCGAAATTAGTTCAAACTCTCCCCTTCGCTTAAACTTTATCTAACTACCAAAATATTGATACTACATATCCCCAAAGCAGCAAGTGGCAACATGATATGCCTTCAGCAGTAGATCCACATTTAATTATAACTGTAAATGGACCATCACAATCTTGAAGCGTCAAGTTTAAAAACTCCCAAGTGTCCTTTCTAAAGTCATCCAATATCTCCCATCACTCCCCACACACTGCAATCTCCTTCCTTCTCTTACCCTACCCTCACCCCCCACAAACAAAGAAACCATTCAGCTCTATGCCCACCACAATATCGGGCCTCTGTCACAGCACCTGCCCCCAGTGAAAACATAAATGATTCTTCCTCTCTGATTAAAATGAGTACTGGCATAGTGCCACCCATTCCTTCTAACCAGGCTCACTCACTTTTTCAGTGATCTGTATACATTCTGAATTTCCATCTGAGTTTGCTGATCTTAGCCAGAGGAGCAGTTGGGTAGCTACAGTTGGATTTAGTAGCCTTTCTTGTCATAGTTCAAGTTGGGACAGTTGTTCTCCAACTTTTTTGGTTGAAGAACCCCTTTTGAAATGGATTATTAATCAAGGACCCCCATCTAAAATGTAATTATAATACTATACAATACTTACAATACGAAAGTGCTGCATGTAAAGAATATTTTAACAATGCTTTTAAGAATATGGCTATTGCACTGCCTCCGCAAGATCCTGCAAATCCACTGGGAGGATAGATTCTTTTCCACTTACACTGGCAAATCACTGAAAACTGCTTCATTTACCAGTGCTGGCAAATCCCAGATCATCCAATGCTGCCAAGCCCAAGATCCTCCTCCCAATGCTGCAAGAGACAGATCCTATCCCTCCTGTAAGAATAAAAGTGTTTTTAATAATATAATCCCCAGGAGGGTGGTGTAGAATGGGATACTGTGGGGACACAAGAGCCAATAATAGCCATAGTAACCACTTCTTCACGACGTAGTGCGCACGGCCACATCACCAGTAACCATACCGACTCATGGCCCATATCTGGTGCTGACACCACGGCATGTAGCCACGAGTTGGGGACGACCTACTGGAAGTTAATAGGAGGTGGGCAAATTTCAGGAGAGGTGACCACGAGTTGAAAGAGAGAGACTTAACATGAGTCCTCTTCTTGGCCTGTTCCACTTCCCTAAAAGATACTCTGCCAGAAGCAGTCCTTCAGCCTGAGGCAGCGGCCGATGCACTCATGACCGAGATTCTAAACCATTTAGGGATCCGAAACTTGAACTTAATGGTTCTGCTTAAATCAGACCAAACAGCGCCCAGAAGAGACCCCTAGAGCCTTCAGTAATAGCCTGTACGATATCTATCAACGTACGCAGAACCAGGCACTTGCAAATGCTACAGTAGGAAAGAATCAGGAACAATTTAAATCGATGTTTTTGACCCAACGCCAACCTTTAGTTAAAACCACCCTGGGAATAGCAATGATGCCCACCAATCAGTGGACAGATATAGAGACCAACACTCAAATAGCCTGGAAGATGGTAAAAGACCAGTTAAAGGGGAAGTCACCACCCTCTGAAAATAAACCTGTGTCAATTGTGGAGGGATCTCGAAACTACCCCTTTAAGGGACAGTGCTTTAATTGTAAGAAGTTAGGCCACTTAGCAAAAGACTGCAGCAGACCCAGACCAGCACCGAACCATGTTGCAATGCATAGATACCTCCCGAGGGACGAATCCAAGCCCGCTGAGACAGATCAGCGATTGGATCAATTGATAACCCTCATACAAACCCAAATTGCCACAGGGAGGATGCAAAATCATTTACCGGTGCACGCAATCGACAATGAACGCTCATTAGAGGGACCCATTCCAGGATCGACCCTATGACTGGGTTCGGCCCCCAAAGATTGGTCGGAAGTGGGGTTCCGACGTGATGGTAGCGGGAGATCAGTAGTCCTTGTTGTCTTAAAAAGGGGGCAGACAGCTTATCGATACTGGCTCAGCCGTTACCATCATCCACGCTCCATACCCTGAACGCCATGCAGCGACGGGCAAGGGTTGTATGACCCTTAAAGGTTTAACGGTGATACAACCACTGCGTATACAGGGAAGGCCACTGAACTTCAGTTGGGAGGCCTCACCTGTAAGGTCCCAGCACCTATGCTGATGACCACCCCCGACGGAAGGGGAATTTTAGGGACTGATGTGTTGGATCAGTATGGCGCGTTGATAGATTATAATCAGGACTGTGTTTGGATGGGATTGAGAGATAAGGCAGGAGTGATAGAAATTTCAGATGTTCACTCAGTTTTTGCTATTAAAAAGCCATCTGAGTATGACGCTCCAGGGAGCAAAAATGAAGCTGTGGCAAAACTAATCCAGAAACACCTAGCGGTGTTTGCCACATGCAAGCATGATGTGGAAAAATGGCAGCGAGGAATCTATTGAGGGACCTCCCCACTCATTCACTAAACAGTACCCCATCCCAAGGGAGAGTCACCCTTACATCTGAGACACCATAAAATCCCTAGTCGAGCAGGGAGTTCTTAGGACAGGCCGGTTAAAAAGCCCGATAGCAGGTGACTGGCTATTGATTACAGAAAGTTAAATTCTGTAACACCAGCCTGCTCACCGGTAGTAAGAGAAACACCTACCATATTATCTCAAATTCCTGCTGGTTCCAAGTATTTCTCAACCTTCGACATCGCCAATGGATTCTGGAGTATCCCTGTTAAAGGGAAAAACCTGTACAAACTTGCATTCACATTTGAGGACCAGGGCTACACCTGGACATGCTTGCCTCAGGGGTTCCACAATGCCCCCACGATATTCCATAAAAGAATGGCTGCAATTTTAAAAGACTTTTCCCGCCCTACCTGCTTGCTGCAGTACGTAGACGACCTACTGCTGGCAACCGACAGCATGGAGGAGCATCTGTCCCTTTTGCACGAACTTTTGACATTGTTGGCTTAGGCAGGACAAAAAGTGAATTCCCGCAAGACTCAATTAGTAAAAGAACGGGTCACCTTTCTAGGAGTGTCCATTTCTCCAGAGGGATCCATCCCCCGATTCTCACAAGGTGGAGATAATACAGCGATTGCCATTACCCACTTCGAAAACAGCCCAACAATCATTCTTGGGTTTGGTGGGGTACCAAAGGAACTTTATCCCAGGCTTTTCAGAGTGTGCAAAGCCCCTGTATGATTTAATAAAACTACAGGGTGATGGGACATACGCCCGGCATGGACTGATGCCCACACCTAGTCCGTGGCTGAATTAAAAACTGTAGTGATACAAGTCGCAAGTCTGATCCCACGCAGCCCTTCCATTTGGAGGTCGGGGCCTCAGAGCAAAGCCTCACTGCAGTTCTATGCCAAACTCGAGCTGATCAACTACAGCCCAATGCATATGCATCTCGAATCCTGCAGGGAGCAGAAAAGACGTATACCGCATTCGAGCGCCACCTACTGGCTTTCTTCTGGTTGATACATCACTTTACTTTTATTACTGGGGTACAGGCTACAATCCTGCTTAGTGGACACACACCTCTGAAACTACTGATGAAATCTGGAGATTCACTAGTTTCCTCGCAGCGCCTCAGCAAATGGACATTGGAATTTATGGAAAGACACATTGATACCATTTCCAAACCCACCACATTGCTGCCACAATTTCTGATCTATGAGGGGGACCCGCATGAATGTCCGTTACCCCTGATTAACTTTGGGGCCCATCTTGTGTAGAAAGAGCCCATAAAGGGTGCCCCATATGTCTACATCGATGGGTCCTCATATCACACCGAATATGCTGTGATATTGCCAGAAAGAACCACCCAGCGAAGATGCAACAGACAGTCTTCACATTATACAGAAATCGCCGCACTTCTAACTGCTGTAAAGGAGACATCAGCTAGACCTGTGACTATTTGGTCCGATAGTGCCTATGTTATAAACACCATGCTCTCCCTGCCCCTATACCACAAAAATGACTATTGTACAATAGACGACATGGGCCCTGGTTACGCCTGCTCTGGTCATACCTTAAACAGCGATCCCAGCCCTGATTCATAGGAAAGGTAGCAGCCCATAGAAAAGGGAAATTCCAGAGCAGACAGAGCAGCCAAGGACACTGCGATTGATGGGGAGATAGAGGATATAGCTGTTGAGCCCTGCAATGCTGTTAGCAAGGCCGCCCAACAGATCACATAGATTTAAAATCCCTGCAGCAGCAATACTGGTCATATGCTGTTGTAAGCGCCTGGTACGAGGAAGGCAGACCCCTTCCTCAACCAACAGCCTGGACTCCCAATACCAAACCAGCCATTGCCCCTTGACTCAGATGAGTAGTTGCTGATGTTCAAAAGAAAGCCAAATGCCTGCCCGGTGGTGCGTGTTCCACCTGAGATGGGTCAGGAACTGCTTTCTCTCATTCATTCCCACCCCACAGCAGGGCACTATTCGGCCCTGGTAACCTTCTATAAGGTAGCATCTACAGCTTGGTGGCCTTCCATACGGGAAACAATCAACCAATACGTGGCACGATGCCTACAACACAATCCTCCAACACAATCCTCCCGCATGCACTAACCGAGCCTTGCTTCAAAGCGCACCCCCACCTCAAGGGCCATGGACTCACCTCCAGATAGACTTCATTGAGCCACTTTCACAGGCGCAAGGCAATTTTCAGCATGCCCTAGTGCTGGTGAATCAATTCACTAAATGGATCGAAGCATTCCCCTGCCACTCCAACACCGCAATCACAGCAGCCAAAACACTATTGAATCATGTGTTTTGTAGGTGGGGAGCACCAGTACAAATGGACAGCGATCAAAGTTCACACTTGACCGGTAAAATTTTTACCCATCTGCAGGGAATGTTGGGGATAAAACACAAATTACATATTGCTCACCACCCCCAGTCGTCCGGAGGGGTCGATAGGGGGAACAGGACCTTCAAGCTAATGTTAAAATAATTGTGCGCAGACCACCCCACTCAATGGGCTAACATGCTGCCAATGTGCTTAATGGTAATGAAGTCCACATCTCATAGAACAACAGGGGTCTCCCCATATCAGGCCATGACTGGGAAGCTCATGAGAACACCAGGCCAGCTAACACTAACAGGGATGAGTTCCCTGACAATGAAAACATGCAGTTCCAAGTGGCTGGAACAAGTGGTAGATCACACCGATCAGATCAATCTATTCGTGGCCACCAAATTGGGGAAGTCAAGACGACAAATTAAAAGGTACTTTGACAAGAAAGTATGTCCCTGTGAATACGAGACGGGAGACTCAGTAATGATTCCAAATTATGGGAAAAAGAAGCTGCCTTTGAGCCTGGGTGGTGGGGACTGCATAAGATTATAGACCGATTGAACCTCGTGGTCTATTTGATTCAGTTACAGGGGAAAAAGGGTGTTAAGTACAAGAAGTGATTTCACATTAATCTGTTAAAAACTGACAGAGTAAATACTGCACTGATCTTGTTTCCCACAGACCATGTTACGGATCCTCATGATTGTCAGAACGATACTGGCCACGACCGAAGCCGAGGGAAGATGGAGAAGAGGGAGCTGCAGCATGACTCACGAACATCATCAATCATCAATGTGCTTTGAGAAGCACTGAAGATACGGGAAGGGGAGAGTCTCCGCTGGAGATGTGATTGGACTATAGTAACTCCCCTACGTGGCCTACATCTTACGAGGTGGGGACCAAGTCAGGTCATCTCCCTCTCAATGTCTATATGTGATGTGATCCCTGAGGAGATAAACCATATGAGGGGTCAATAAGGATATTTCCACCTCAAGGTGGGGAACTTGTAAGAATAAAAGTGTTTATTAATTATTAAAATTGATTGTGTATGTAAACATGTAAAAAGTGATTATACGGAAAGGCCTGTTTATGTTGAAACAAAATGAAAGTCCACAGAGCTGCCACATGGGTTTTGTGTATTGGAAAGGCATTTAATCTAATCAAGAGATGGCTGAGCCAGGCCAGACAGCCGCATGTGTGGAGAGAGCCAATAAGGAACTGCCCTGGAACCAAAGTCCAATCCCAAGCCTTTCAAAAGGACAATGGCTTTGAGGTTTAAAAGAACTCAGCCAAAGACTTTTCTCTCTCTCCTGAACCAGCCAGCCAAAGGGAAGTAACGTATATCACTCTTTATTATAACCTCATTGTATCTGTTGTAACTAAGGTGGATGTGCATGTGTGTGTGGTTTTTTAAATAAACTATTCCAATTGTTTTAGAAGAATTATCTCTGTCAAATTTAATGCCAGTGATTTAGAAATCTTACATCCAGTACTAGCAAACACTCAATCCCCTGTCCAAGTGCTGCCAAATCCGAGATCCTCCCACTTCAATGCTAGCAAATGCTACAGTTCCTTCACTCTACCAGTGTTGGCAAATACCAGAACTGCCAGTGTTGCCAAGATCCAGGTACTGTCCCCCACCTCTTCAGTGCGATCAACCCCCAGATCACCCCCCACTGCCCCCTATCCCGCCACCTCCACCAAAAATTCAGGAGAGCAAGCTCGCAACCTGCCAGTGCTAGCTAATATATGCTCCCCCCCACACCCCCACCCAATATTGGCAAATTCCTTTTCTACCATTATTAACAAACACCAGAACCTTCCCCCACTTCCACCGAACTAACTCTCTCTCCACACTGTTTCCTTCCCCCCCCCCCCCCAGTGTAGTTCCATCCAATTACCATCCCTCAGTATTGCCATACCCTACCTAGCCTGCACAAGTGCTACAAGATCCAGTGCTCCAAAATACTCAACTGTTGAATGCCAAGACCTAATATCCACCAGTGCTTCCTCATATTGAGTATGGGTTTCATATGCTGGACCTTAACCTGCCCCAAATACAAGAAAGATTTAGCAGCCACCTAGGTTTTTGGATCCCAAGTGCTCCTAATCTACTCCCATGGAATACGGATGGATCCTACAGCAAAATCTCTTCCAACCCCACCCGTCAAGTATACATAGATCCCATCTGGCTTCACCCTCCCAGTGTTTCTAAGGCTGAATCCCACCATGCTCCTGAGCACCAGACTTCAGGGAATCCCAAACCACATCCCTTTCAAGTACAACCCAATTCACTCTTGGGTTCCAAAATCTTTTGCATCCCACGTACCAAACCCAGGCACCTTGCTTCCTCCAGTCCCTTGTTCCCATGTTCTCCTAATTGGAGCCTGCAGCGTGCGTGCACGCGCGTTCCACCACTTCTCAGACAGTCTCTCCTTTCCTGATCCTGTAACTAACTTTGAATGGGTATATATAAAAATGCTGGAAATCTGAAATAAAACAGAAGATGCTGGAAATACATCTGAAATCAGCATCTAAAAAGAGAAGACAGGAAAATGGTTTGGGTATAAATTTCCACAGTTGGGAAATGGAAGCTAAGTAAACCCTTTTAAAAGGTTGAAAAAAGAGGGGTGGAGGAGAACAACTGGGTAAATGTAAAGTCAGGAGCGGCAACATGTTGCAGAGGGATAGTTCAATGGGCGTGATGGCCCGAAAACAAACCAAGTCAAATAGAAGAAAAGTTATGGATGATATATAAAGATCATTTCACTGAGGCAATGAAAAGACAAAAGGTCAAAAGGGTGTGAAGATAACTAAGGCACAGAGAGATGCACACAAAACCTTCAAAATGGAGACAAGTGAAGTGGAGGGCAGTGGGGAACTTCGAGGTGATAATTCAGTTCTGAAGTTATTAATAATGTAAGAACATAAGAATTAGGAGCAGGAGTAAGTCATTTGGCCCCTCGAGCCTGCTTCGCCATTTGATCTGATCATGGCTGATCTGATCATGGACTCAGCTCCACTTCCCTGCCCACTCACCATAACCCTTTATTCCCTTATCGCTCAAAGATCTGTCCATCTCCGCCTTAAATATAAATGAGGCAGCCTCCACAGCTCTCTGGGATAGAGAATTCCATAGATTTACAACCCTCAGAGAAGAAATTCCTCCTCATCTCAGTTTTAAATGGGCGGCCCCTTATTGACACCATGGGCTAGAACCTCCACTTTTTTTGCATCCTTATCGCCCACTTAACGCCCATTTTACCGCTGAAATGACGTATAACACCCATATATCGCCCATTTTGGCACAAAATGGAAACTGACAGGCATTTTTCGGAAACTTATCGCTGAGCGTTACTTTCCCCATGTGCTCAACGTTGGGAAAAAATATTACTGCCCGCCCACTTTTTTTGGGCGGAATCAGCAGAATGGGAGAATTCGACGCCCATAATATCGGCCAGCGTTACTTTCTGCACAGATTTAACGCCGAGATTCAATATTTACACTCGCTCACTTTTTTTTGTCATAAAGACCATATTTACAGAAACTAGCGGCCATGAGACTGCCCTGCGTCAATTTCACCACCTCACACACATATCGCCCACAATATTGCATGCCTAAAAAAACGCCCCCAAAAAGTGGAGCTAACCGGAATGAATCACAGCGTTATGGACGCCATGTTCCTTTAAAAGGCTGCTGTGCTTCAACCTCGGCGGAGTTCGGATGTACTCTGCGAGTCGTTGGAGTTGATGTGAACATCTGTAAAAACATCTTGACCATACTGTGATCGACTGGAATTGAAGAGGTGTCTTCGTCGGGACATTCCTTGTTTGTGACCAATCGGTGGAAAACAGGGAGCTACTGCAATGGGGCCTGTCCTTTCTCACCCTCTCCTGCTGACCAATTAGATGCAGCAGACTCGACATTGCCGAAGGTACGATCCACTGCATTATGTGCCCAATGTAAGACGTGACAGACTGATGAGAAGGACCAGATGTTGCACCCCCCCGCAAGTACAAGGAGAAGCATTCTGACCTCGACTTGCCTGCCTTCAGAGACTGCGCTTCCACAAAGAAGTTATCACTGAGGTATGCCAGCTGATAAGAGCAGATCTGCAGCCTGCCAGCACCATCAGTACTGCACTGTCCGTCGAGGTCAAAGTAACTGTCGTTCTATGCCTCGGGTTCTTTTCAGGCAACAGCTGGTGACATTTGCGGACTCTCTCAGCATGCCACACATCGCTGCATTAGACAGGTCACTGAAGCCCTGTACACACGCAGGAGGGACTTGGCAGGAGTTCGGGCAGTGTCGAGGAGGAGGCGACAGTCCGGGGTCGGAGGCCTATAAAAAGGCCGCGAGTTCAGGAGTTCGGGCAGTGTCGAGAAGGAGGCGACAGTCCGGGGTCGGAGGCCTATAAAAAGGCCGCGAGTTCAGGAGTTCGGGCAGTGTCGAGGAGGAGGCTAGCCGGTGCAGCTACAGGGAGAAGGTAAAAAAGAAATAGAAAGAAATAGAAAGGTGACGTCACAGCCAAGGGGGTAAGTGATTGGCTGGTGATTGGTGAGTAGTTTTTCTTTTTTCTCTTCTACAACAGTGAGTAAACTTGAGCATTATTGTTGCCAATTTAAGTGTATCTAAGGGTTAAGTCATGGCAGGAGAGCTCGGTCACGTGATATGCTCCTCCTGTATCACGTGGGAACTCAGGGACACTTCCGGTGTCCCCGACGACGACGTGTGCGGAAAGTGTATCCGCCTCCAGCTCCTGACGGTCCGCGTTGCGGAATTGGAGCTGAGGGTGGATTTATTCTGGAGCATCCACGATGCTGAGAATGACGTGAGTAGCACGTGTAGCGAGTTGGTCTTACCGCAGGTGAAGGGTCCACAGCCAGATAGGGAATGGAAGACCAGCAGGAAGGGCAGTGCAAGGAAGGTAGTGCAGCGGTCCCCTGCGGTCATCCCCCTGCAAAACAGATACACCGCTTTGAGTACTGTTGAGGGGTTGACTCATCAGGGGAGGGCAGCAGCAGCCAAGTTCATGGCACCGTGGCTGGCTCTGCTGCACAGGAGGGCAGGAAAAAGAGTGGGAGAGCGACAGTAATTGGGGATTCAATGGTAAGGGGAACAGATAGGTGTTTCTGCAGTCGCAACCGAGACTCCAGGATGGTATGTTGCCTCCCTGGTGCAAGGGTCAAGGATGTCTCGGAGCGGGTGCAGGACATTCTGAAAAGGGTGGGTGAACAGACAGTTGTCGTGGTGCACATTGGTACCAACGATATAGGTAAAAAAAGGGATGAGGTCCTACGAGACGAATTTAAGGAGCTAGGAGTTAAATTAAAACGTAGGACCTCAAAAGTAGTAATCTCAGGATTGCTACCAGTGCCACGAGCTAGTCAGAATAGGAATCGCAAATAGCTCAGACGTGGCTTGAGCAGTGGTGCAGCAGGGAGGGATTCAAATTCCTGGGGCATTGGAACCGGTTCTGGGGGAGGTGGGACCAGTAGAAACCGGACGGTCTGCACCTGGGCAGGACCGGAACCAATGTCCGAGGGGGAGTGTTTGCTAGTGCTGTTGGGGAGGAGTTAAACTAACATGGCAGGGGGATGGGAACCAATGCAGGGAGACAGAGGGAAACAAAATGGAGACAAAAGCAAAAGACAAAAAGGAGATGAGTAAAAGTGGAGGGCAGAGAAACCCAAGGCAAAAAACAAAAAGGGCCACTGTACAGCAAAATTCTAAATGGTCAAAGTGTAATAAAAAGGCAAGCTTGAAAGCTCGGTGCCTCAATGTAAGGAGCATTCGGAACCCAGGAGAGGGCTCTGAGCTAGTTAGAGCGGGTGAGAGCTCAGATGAACAGGACCCCAAGAAAGAATGCAAAAGGCAGGAGGCAACAGAGTAAACCACAAGGTGATAGGAAGGGACAATACGTATGAATATAAAGGGGCTGCAGGAGGGGTCAAAACTAAAAATCATGGTTTAAAAACGAGCATTAAAACACTCTACCTAAACGCACGCAGCATTCAAAATAAAGTAAATGAGTTGACGGCACAAATCAAGGGAATAATGGAGGCATGTGAAAAAGGAACGGCAGTAATCATGGGGGATTTTAACCTACATATCAATTGGTCAAATCAAATCGCACGGGGGAACCTTGAGGAGGAATTCATAGAATGCATACGGGATTGTTTCTTAAAACAGTATGTTACAGAACCTACAAGGGAGCAAGCTATCTTAGATCTGGTCCTGTGTAATGAGACAGGAATAATAAACAAGCTCCTAGTAAAAGATCCTCGGAATGAGTGATCACAGTATGGTTGAATTTGTAATACAGATTGAGGGTGAGGAAGTAGTGTTTCAAACGAGCGTACTATGCTTAAACAAAGTAGACTACAGTGGGATGAGGGCAGAGTTGGCTAAAGTAGACTGGGAACACAGACTAAACGGTGGCACAATTGAAGAACAGTGGAGGACTTTTAAGGAGCTCTTTCATAGTGCTCAACAAAAATATATTCCAGTGAAAAAGGGCGGTAAGAGAAGGGATAACCAGCCATGGATACCCAAGGAAATAAAGGAAAGTATCAAATTAAAAACCAATGCGTATAAGGTGGCCAAGGTTAGTGGGAAACTAGAAGATTGGGAAAATTTTAAACGACAGCAAAGAATGACTAAGAAAGGAAAGATAGATTACGAAAGTAAATTTGCGCAAAACATAAAAACAGATAGTAAAAGCTTTTACCGATATATAAAACGGAAAAGAGTGACGAAAGTAAATGTTGGTCCCTTAGAAGATGAGAAGGGGAATTTAATAATGGAAAATGTGGAAATGGCTGAGACCGTAAACAATTATTTTGCTTCGGTCTTCACAGTGGAAGACACAAAAACCATGCCAAAAATTGCTGGTCACGGGAATGTGGGAAGGGAGGACCTTGAGATAATCACTATCACTAGGGGGGTAGTGCTGGATAGGCTAATGGGACTCAAGGTAGACAAGTCCCCTGGTCCAGATGAAATGCATCCCAGGGTATTAAAAGAGATGGCGGAAGTTATAGCAGATGCATTCGTTATAATCTACCAAAATTCTCTGGACTCTGGGGAAGTACCAGCGGATTGGAAAGCAGCTAATGTAACGCCTCTGTTTAAAAAAGGGGGCAGACAAAAGGCAGGTAACTATAGGCTGGTTAGTTTAACATCTGTAGTGGGGAAAATGCTTGAAGCTATCATTAAGGAAGAAATAGTGGGACATCTAGATAGGAATAGTGCAATCAAGCAGACGCAACATGGATTCATGAAGGGAAAATCGTGTTTAACTAATTTACTGGAATTCTTTGAGGATATAATGAGCATGGTGGTGGATAGAGGTGTACCGATGGATGTGGTGTATTTAGATTTCCAAAAGGCATTCGATAAGGTGCCACACAAAAGGTTACTGCAGAAGATAAAGGTACGCGGAGTCAGAGGAAATGTATTAGCATGGATAGAGAATTGGCTGGCTAACAGAAAGCAAAGAGTCGGGATAAATGGGCCCTTTTCGGGTTGGAAATCGGTGGTTAGTGGTGTGCCACAGGGATCGGTGCTGGGACCACAACTGTTTACAATATACATAGATGACCTGGAAGAGGGGACAGAGTGTAGTGTAACAAAATTTGCAGATGACACAAAGATTAGTGGGAAAGTGGGTTGTGTAGAGGACACAGAGAGGCTGCAAAGAGATTTAGATAGGTTAAGCGAATGGGCTAAGATTTGGCAGATGGAATACAATGTCGGAAAATGTGAGGTTATCCACCTTGGGGAAAAAAAAACAGTAAAAGGGATTATTATTTGAATGGGGAGAAATTACAACATGCTGCGGTGCAGAGGGACCTGGGGGTCCTTGTGCATGAATCCCAAAAAGTTAGTTTGCAGGTGCAGCAGGTAATCAGGAAGGCGAATGGAATGTTGGCCTTCATTGCGAGAGGGATGGAGTACAAAGGCAGGGAGGTCCTGCTGCAACAGGTGGCTTGGAGTCAGGAGGGGAAGAGGTAGAGGTGGGGCGGGGGGGTGGGTTGGTTTGTACAGAAATACTGATGATTTCAGACTAATGTTCGGTTTAAATGTTTTTTATGTAACAAAACCTTGTAGCACATTGGCTCAGATAGCTGCACTATTACAGGCTGGTGATTCCTTTACATCAAAGGGTATAATCACACTTAACTTCAATCAACTTAAAGTTTAACTTTCACCAAGGTGATGCCCACCATTGATGTATGACCTGCACACCCAGCAATGTGTCAGCCTTGTAAATAACATCAACGTTCTTTCAGGCAAAGCGATCATTGATGAGCTCCTGACATAAGGCTCTTGCAGCTATCATGCCACCATGGACCCTTTTATGCAGTCTACAGGGGGGCGGGGGCATGGCTTCAGTGTCAGCCTGATTGTCTGGGCCGATGTCAGCGTCCTCGTCCTCCTCTTCCTCTCTCTGGTGTCGTGGACTGTCAGACTCATCAGGCAATTCTTGTCCCCTCTTGATAGCCAAGTTGTCCACCACAAATTTAGCTATCTGTTCAGGATAGTATTGGAGTTCGCCTCCCGAGTAGTCCAGGCATCTAAAGCGCTGTTTCAGCAATCCAGTGATTTTCTCCGCGATATTGCTAGTTGCTCTGTGGCTCTCATTGTATCACCTCTCGGCTTCGGTGTGAGTGTCACGTGGGGGGGGGGGGGGGGGGGGTGTCATTAGCCAGGTGGCGAGGTCATATCCTTTGTCACCAAGCATCCAGCATTGACCTTGTGGCTGATTGTTAAACAAGTCAGATACAGTGCTCTCACACAGGATGTGAGCATTATGGATGCTGCCCGGAAATTGAGCATTCACTGCCAGTATAATTTGCTGGTGGTCGACAACCAGTTGGACATTAAGGGAGTGGAATCCCTTGCGGTGAAAACCTCTGCATCCTGAAAAGGTGCCCGCATCGCGATGTGCGTACAGTCTATTGATCCCTGCACCTTGAGGAAGTTAGCAATTCTGGAGAATCCTAGAGCCCTCTCACTCTGTGCCTCCCTGGTCATAGGGAAGCTGATCATAAGAACATAAGAATTAGGAACAGGAGTAGGCAATCTAGCCCCTCGAGCCTGCTCTGCTATTCAACAAGATCATGGCTGATCTGGCCGTGGACTCAGCTCCACTTACCCGCCTGCTCCCCGTAACCCTTAATTCCCTTATTGGTTAAAAATCTATCTATCTGTGACTTGAATACATTCAATGGTCCCAAGTTTCCACACGCGGCAAAACAGGCGCCCCTCCGAGCCGGGCGCCCGCTTTTCGTGCCGAAAACGGCGCCGGAAAAAAACGCGCTATTCTCGAGCACTTTGCAGCTCGATGTCTGCTTGGCGCGGCGCACAGAGGGCGGCGCCTACCACCCACGCCGATTTTGTAAGTAGGAGGGGGCGGGTACTATTTAAATGAGTTTTTTCGTGCCGGCAACCCTGCACGTGCATGTTGGAGCGTTCGCGCAGTGTGAAGGAAACATTGGCACTCGGCTATTTTAAAAAGTGCTGCAGAAAAAGTGAAAATTTGTTTATTGAACCCTTGCAAAGGCTTGTATTTTAATTCTCTTTATATTTCTGTGGGTGAGGGTGAGGGAGTGCATTCTGTAATTAAAGATAGACTGTGATAAACGGGACACATGCACTTGTTTGAGACTATTCAAATTCTTTGTAGCTGTTCAATGTTTAACATTTTTTAATAAAACCACATTGCCCTTCCATGATCAGCACTGAGGCTTCTTGCAGCTTTCTCCCCTGCCGTCGGTCAGGCCCATCGGGAACGTCTGCCTGAACTTCTGAGGCTTCCTGCAGCCTTCTCACTGCCTCCCCGCTCCCCGCCCCACCCCTGCCGTCGGTCGGGCCCGTCGGGAACGGCTGCCTGAAGCACTTTCACACAGGTAGGAACATGGTTTATTTAATCTTTTCTTTGCTTATAAATTTTTATTCAGGTTGGATTTATTTGTATAATATTTGTATAAGTATAACTAAGGATTTATTGTAGAATGTAATGACTTCCCTTTCTCCCCCCCGCCCCCCCACCTCGTTCCGGACGCCTAATTTGTAACCTGCACCTGATTTTTTAATGTGTAGACAAGGTTTTTTCAAGCCTACAAAAATCTTCACTTGCTCCATTCTAAGTTAGTTTGGAGTACATTTTCACTGTGGAAACTTTCAAATCAGGCGTCAGTGGCCGGACACGCCCCCTTTTGAAAAAAAAATTCTGTTCAAAAGTGAAACTGTTCTACCTGACTAGAACTGCAGAAAACTTAAATGTGGAGAATTCCGATTTCTAAGATACTCCGTTCTCCATCAGTTGCTCCTAAAAATCAGGAGCAAATCATGTGGAAACTTGGGGCCAATGAACTAGCCTGAACTGCATCCTTGGGCAGAGAATTCCATAGATACACAACCCTCTGGGAGAAGAAATTCCTTCTCAACTCGGTTTTAAATTGGCTCCCCTGTATTTTGAGGCTGTGCCCCCTAGTTCTAGTCTCCCCGACCAGTGGAAACAACCTCTCTGCCTCTATCTTGTCTATCCCTTTAATTATTTTAAATGTTTCTATAAGATCACCCCTCATCCTTCTGAACTCCAACGAGTAAAGACCCAGTCTACTCAATCTATCATCATAAGGTAACCCCCTCATCTCCGGAATCAGCCTAGTGAATCGTCTCTGTACCCGCTCCAAAGCTAGTATATCCTTCCTTAAGTAAGGTGACCAAATCTGCACGCAGTACTCCAGGTGCGGCCTCAGGCGCTGCTTCATTTTCAGGGGGAGGGGGAGTGACGGCCGAAGTGCTGTTTGGATGGATACGGGAGAGGACGGTCCCGAGGTGGGAACGTGCTCAGAGCCAGAAGCAAGATGATGCTGCTGGCTCTCGTGTGGTTGGCAATGGGGGTGTGGCACCTTGGGGTGCAGTGCGGCGCTCCGGGACCACTCGTAGCCCTCTGCCACCAATGTTCCTGGCTACCAGCTCCAGGGCCTCCTCCATCCCTTCCACGTTATATCCTATTTGTTGGACAAAAACTCAGTGCCAACTATGCTCTTGGTGCGGAGTAGGCTTTTTGCTACTGGTGAATCTCCGTCGTTCCTCCCACAACAGCCAGTCAAGCACACACCACAGCCACACACACTTTCAGTGCCTCTGAGCTCCCTCTCTCTCTGTCTCCTCTTCTGCGCATGTCATGATGACTCGACCTCCTGAATCGCGGGAATCGAGCGGTGCCATGCCGTTGCTAAGGACGGCTACACGTTATGGCAGAAGGTCAAAAAATTTAACGCATTGCCCATTTGATATCGCTCGCGGTAACGCCCATTTTCAAAAATGGAAACCAGATGTTTTGAGAATGGGCAAGAAGCCGGCGATCTGAAAACCTTTTGTTAACGCCCGCGCCGGAAATAACGGCCATTTTTGGGCAATAAGCACAAAAGTGGAGGTTCTAGCCCCAAGTCCCTAGTTTTAGTTTCCCCTACAAGTGGAAATATCCTCTCTGCATCCACCTTGTCGAGCCCCCTCATTATCTTAAATGTTTCACCTCTCATTCTTCTGAACTCCAATGTCTATAGGCCCAACCTACTCAACCTATCTTCATAAATCAACCCCCTCATCTCCAGAATCAACGTCATGAACCTTCTCTGAACAGCCTCCAATGCAAGTATATCCTTCCTTAAATATGGAGACCAAAACTGTACGCAGTACTCTAGGTATGGCCTCACCGATACCCTGTACAGCTGTAGCAGAACTTCTCTGCTTTTATACTCTATTCCCCTTGCAATAAAGGCCAACATTCCATTTGTCTTCCTGATTACTTGCTGTACCTGAATACTAACTTTTTGTGTTTCATGCACAAGGACCACCAGGTCCCTCTGTACTGAAGCACTTTGCAACTTTTCTCCATTTAAATTATAATTTGCCTTTCTATTTTTTTTCTGCCAAAGTGGATAACTTCACACTTTCCTACATTATACTCCATCTGCCAAATGTTTGCTCATTCACTTAGCCTCTCTCACTTTACCAATTTTGTGTGTCCTCCCCACAATTTGCTTTCGCACCCATCTGTGTATCGTCAGCAAACTTGGCTACATTACACTCGGTCTCTTCATCCAAGTCATTAATATAGATTGTAAATAGTTGAGGCCCCAGCATCCATCCCTGCGGCATCCCACTAGTTACTGTTTGCCAACCGGAAAATGACACATTATCCCGATTCTCTGTTTTCTATTAGTTAGCCAATCCTCTATGCATGCTAATATATTACCCCCAATCCCGTGAACTTTTATCTTGTGCAGTAACCTTTTATGTGGCACTTTATCAAATGCCTTCTGGAAATCCAAATTAAACTTAATATTTAGATGGAAATACTGTTCAAAAGCTTGCTTTTGAATTTGATTTGAACAGTGTAGGAGGCCAAAGACTGAATAGTCAGAGTCCGAATGAGGAGGAAGAATTGAAGTGGCAAGTCACAAAGAGATCTAGATTACACTTGAGGTCAGATCACATGTTCCACAAAGCACTCACCCAAACTACATTGGTCTTATGCAGTCTCCTCTATTCTGAGGAGGCCAAACGCAGATTGGGTAACCACTTTAATCTACTGATTTGTTCTTACTTCAGTTTAATCTATAAACATAAATTAGCAGTTTTTAGTCTGAGCTAATGGTCCATCAGTGTAGTGTTCTCCATCAGTCAGAGGGGTCAGGAGCATATGTTGCTATCCAATACCATTTCTAGAGCATACGCTAATGGTAAGGGTTCCTAGTTTGCCAGAGGCCTACTATCCTAGATACTTTACGTACAAGGCAATATTTGCTTCATAAGAAGTTTGTCCTTGTCGACGGAAACTGACTTTTGCACTGGCATAAATAAAATGTATTGAGAGAGTCTGAACCATAATATCCACTACTTCCCTTCCTGTAGCTAATTCATTATCCACATCCAGGTTCAACCTTGAATTTCTACTGCTTTTAGTATTGGTAACAGAATTTCACGAGGAACTTTAGTGGATATCCAAGTACACTTTAAACTATATTGCATCATATATGGTGCGTTACATAGTAAAACACTTTGTATAAACCAGCATATCCTCTGAATTACTGAGAGCAACACAAGAAATCCATTGGTTACAGAAAACAGATCAGAAGGGTGGACACGAACTCAAAACAAAATAAAATACTTGGCTCAAATTTCTGAACATTTTAATCTGCTTCTAACAGAGCTCCAGTGATGAGGACCTGTTATTGCAAGATGGGGACGGAGTGTGGGATTGTACTTCGGGTGCAGATTGCACCTAAAATGAATGGATGGAATTTAAGAGAGAAACTTGGTGTTTCTGAATGGTTCCTGAAAAATAATGTTTTCTGCCCATGCAGCTAAATAAACTTGTTCCTCTCACATACCACAGCAATGTTAGTAAATCAGCCGCTCTATGTACGTGTCCAGGGACTTGAGCACATAAATCTAGGCTGACACTCCAGTGTAATGCTGAGGGAGTGCTACACTGTCGGTGGTGCCGTCTTTCAGCGGAGATGTTCAATCGAGGCCCCGTCTGCTCGCTCGGGTGGATGTAAAAGATCCCATGGCACTATTTCGAAGAAGAGCATGGTAGTTATCCCTGGTGTCTTGGCCAATATTTAGTCCCTCAATCAGCATAACAAAAACAGTTTATCTGGTCATTATCACATTACTGTTTTTGGAAGCTTGCTGTGTGCAAATTGGCTGCCGCGTTTTCCACAATACAACAGTGCCCACAATCCAAAAGTACTTAATTGGCTGTAAAGCGCTTTGAGACGTCCGGTGGTCGTGAAAGGCGCTATATAAATGTAAGTCTTTCTTTAAGTCTTCCTTACCAGGAACCAGCTCTTTACCCTGGGATATCAATTTCTCGACTTCAAATTTCTCATACTTATCAAATCCCTCCATGGCCTTGCCCTTCCCTAGGTATGTAATCTCCTCCAGCCTCACAACCAACCCCCTCCCCCTCCAGATGTCTGTGCTCTTCTAATTCTGCTCGCTAGAGCATCCCTGCTTTCCTCCCTTCAAGATGCTCCTTAAAACATACCTCTTTGCTTTTGGTCAGCTGCGCTAATTTCTACTTATGCTGCTTGGTGTCAAATTTTTGGGACGTTTCACTACGTTAAAGGTGCAACATAAATACAAGTTATTGTTGTTGCATCAGTTTAGGATGTGGATTTTTATTGAGGACGAGGATGTATGAAATTTAACAAAAGATTGAACTAATTACCATCTTTCCTTCAGTACCAAATATTTCAGTAACATTATTTAAGTAGTTTCAGCTTTTTTATTCAGAACCTCTTGCTTTACTGATTTGGAACACATTACAAACAGAAATAAAAATTCAACAATGGCAACTATTTAAAGTGCAAAGTTTCACTTCTGCGTCACTTAACAGGCTCGAGTGTGTGTGTGCTGGGGCAAGGGGTGGGAGGTATGTGGGTGGTTGGACTTACAAATTGCTGGTTCTGACACACTCCATATATGGCCAGTCTTGCTATCAATCGTAGGCAGATAGACTTTCTGGGACTTAAAGCCTGCTAATTCGTTGAGTTAGTTTATAAAGGTGTCAGTGATAGCTCTAGGAAGCCCCATGAACTCAACCCTTAGACTTCCAACAGCAAACATTATTGGATACATTACAAAACACAAAATGTTACTAATAGGCAAGTATAACTTATTGGAAAGTTGTGTCATTTTTTAAATATCCATTGTCACAATTTTTTTCAAAACTTAGTTGCTCCACGTACTAGGAATTCAATATGCCAATTGAAATGAATATCAAAATATATGGAACTATCGCATTGGTTCATTCTTTTTTAAAACTGATAACTTTTGCTGATTGCTCATTGCTTATTTTGTTTTATCCTCTTAGTAGCTTTTCATCAGATGTTTACATACCTGTTTTCAATTCGTATGTTCAAGACAACTTGTAGTTTTGTATTCCTGGAGAAAGGCTTAGGAATGTCACATGTTTTTAAAAACTATGCAATCACAATATTGCCTACACCTTGAGAAATAATGTAGCTGAAGACGGAGTTAGCACTGTAAGCAAATTCTTTCAGCTGCCTGGGCCCTAGGCTCTGGAATTACTTCTCCAAGCCTCTCTACCTCACTGCCTCTTTCCCTTCCTTTAAGATGCTACTTTAAACCTATTTCTTTGACCAAGCTTTTGGTCACCTGTCCGAATATCTCATGTGGCTCGGTGTCAAATTTTGTTAGATAATGCTCTGTGAAGCACCTTGGGATGCTTTACTATGTTAGCAGTATTATATAAAAGCAAGTTGCTGTTGTTGCGACCGTCCACACTTCCTGCAACCATTTGCTTTAAGTTATTCATGTCAATTTTATGCATGGAAATACAAAACAACTTTGCAATGGTTAAAAACCAAACTGCATCATTTGAAGCATATGTTCATAGTACAGCATATTGTGAGATAGGTACATCCTCACCAAAAAGAATATATATTTGTGCAGAGCCGTTTATGTACTCAGGATGACCCAAAGCACTTGGCAGCCAACAAATTTACTTTTGAAGTGTAGTAATTGTTACTTTGTTTTGTAGGCAAATACAGCAACCAATTTTTTTCCACAAGGTGTCACAAACAGCAATAAGATGAATGACCAGTTCTGACGAAGGGTCATCGACCCGAAACATTAACTCGGTTTTCTCTCCACAGCTGCTGCCTGACCTGCTGAGATTTCCAGCATTTTCTGTTTTTATTCCAGATTCCAGCATCCGCAGTATTTTGCTTTTATATCAATTCATCTGTTTGGTGATGTTGATTAAGGGATGAATGTTGGCCTGAACACTGGGAGAACTCTCTGGTCTTTGCAAAACTGCTTTAGGATCTTTTACATCCACTTAAACAGGCAGATGGGGCCTCAATTTAACATTTCATCTGAAAAACAGCACCTCTGTCTATGCAGCACTCCCTCAGAACTACACTGAAGGGTCAGCTTACATTTATGGGCTTAAGTTTTGGAATTGGGCTTGAATCCACACATTCTAATTGAGCCACGAGTGCTATTATTGTAGGGTGACCATATTTTCTAAACGGAATCCAGGGACACACAGGGTGGGAGCACAGCAAAGTAGCCAGGACAGAAAATGTAGATTGTGCAGCACAGCGAGGCAAAAATATTCAGCAGCCGATATTTTAACAGTTGCACATATACACTACAAATGCAAAACAAAGATGCATACAATTATTCTTCTTTTTAGGCAGTCCCTCTGAGTCGAGGATGATTTGCTTCCACATCAGTTCTTGGGTGACTGATGAGTCCAATGTGGGACCTGCAATCTCTGTTGCAGGTAGGGCAGATGGTGGGTGGAGGGACGGGTGGGTGGGGTGCTTGGGTTGTCGTGTGCTCCTTCCGCTGTTTGCGCTTGGTTTCCGCATGCTCCCTGCAAAGAGACTCGAGGTGTTCAGCGCCTTCCCGGATGCTTCACCTCCATTTTGAGCAGTCTTGGGCCAGGGATTCCCAGTTGTCGGTGGGGATGTTGCACTTTTTCAAGCAAACTTTGAGGGTGTCCTTGAAGCACTACTGCGGTGTGACGTCACACTACTGAAGCGCATTTAGACACCGTTTATGAATAACACAATACTGTTCAGGAATGTCAATTTTTCGCATTCAATGTCTATACGGCCTATTCAGAAAATCTCTTCCTTCACATCACTGCCATTTATTTTTCACAAATTTATTAATGATTGCTGTGCTATCTACACATTTCAAGAAAACCGGTATTATGACTTTGTTGCTTCTTTTGGAGCTGGTTGTTAAAGGAGCAATTACGTTTTTTTGAAAAGACCATTTTCATTTTACACTGAATCTCGAATCTTGCGTGTGTTCTAGTCATATGCCATTCAGTCAGCGTCGCAGCTATGGAAACTGCAATAGTGCTACATCATCTATGTCATAGCCAATCTGTGTGCGGCCAGGAACATGTGACAGCTCCGCGGAGGGAGGGAGGGGGGATTGTTGCTGATTTTTGTTATTTTGATGCAAAAAACAGCACCAGAACTTCCCACCTGAATAATGCAGCTGCTGTCCAGCATCTGCCGGCCGCAATCACCGGCTCTTCCCCTCACACACACCATCCAAGGCCCCGGAGTGCACGCTGATTTGGCTCCTGGGACATACATATGTCTGGTCCGGTTCCAGCTGCCGTTCATTAGCCCAGATACGAGCGGCCCACATTACTTGGACATTTTGGCCACAGGGCAATTTTCTCTTCAATCAAATTTCACAGGAAAACTGCGTGCGATCCAAGGACTATCCGGTTGGAGCATGCGCACTGTGGCCACAGAATGCAATCTCTGCATAAATTGAAGTCCCTTAGTGAGTCCAGCACTTCTACTGGTTGAAAACAGGAGATTGGCATCCCTTTCAACAACTGGTACCCACCACGCCACACAGCCACGCCCACTTCATTGACTGACCGCAGGGCAGCTCGGGAGCACGTGGTTCCTGATTTGAACCTGCAAATATTCGGGGATGAGTTTTGTGAACCGGGGATTCTTCCAGGGACATTGTTTTCCCGCGGACACAGTATCTTATCCGGGGAGTGTCCCCGGAAAACAGGGGTATATGGTCACCCTAAATTATTGAGACAAGCTGTCATTAATGTTATAGATCCCAAAATCAAGGTGATAACCTTAATCTTTTGAAAGTATGAGTCAGCTGCAAGAGGCTATGATAAAGCAGATTCACAGCTGCAAAAATAGTGGGTTTGATGCGTTGAATGGCCTTTTGATGTTTGATGTTTTATGTTCAGGGTTCCCAGTTTTGGGTTTAAACAAATATACTTAAATTTTGACGGTGGAGTTTATATTGATACAGGTGCAGCGTTGAATATCCGGAGTCCCAAAATCCGCAACGATCGATGGCAGGCTCATCCGGAATCCATAAAATGTTCTGGAATCTGGACTCGCTGAAGCTGCCGACCTCTGGGCCCTGCCTCACCTTGCTTGCCCGCCGTTACTGCCCTTATCTCGGGGTCTCCTCGCTGGCCCACCCAAACACCTCCTCGGTAGGGCCACGCCCGAACAGCTCCGCCACAGCGGGGCCCCGCCCGAACAGCTCCTCCACAGTGGGGCCCCGCCCGAACAGCTCCTCCATGGGACCTGCCAGCACAAACAGCTCCTCGGCGAGCCCCCGCTCAGCGACCTACTGGACGGGGCCGGCCGGCCTAAACAGCTCCTCGGTGGGACCCCCGCCCCTTTCTGATGTTCAAAAATCCGGAAATAACCGAACCTGCGCTCAGGTGTTTCCGGATTCATGTCAGAAAGATAATTGAAAGTCTAAAAAAGCCTGGAATCTGGAACAGCCTCAGTCCTGAGGGTTCTGGATTCTCAACGCTGCACCTGTACCAATAAAATGCTAAAAGTAAGAAAAAATGAAAAAAGCTCGGCTACATATACAGAATTATGCTTTGTATGTCAAATTTATAACAATGGCTCTCACTAAAATGAAATTATTTCCATTTATCTTGAAATAGGGCAAGCGTTCTTTCAATCTGTCAAACAACACAAACTAACTTATCAGGATGCAACAATACTCTGATATTTTTTTCACCTTCTTTTAAACAAAACACATATTAATGACCTGGGTATACAGGGTATAATTTCAAACTTTGCAGATGTTATGAAACTTGGAAATGTAGTAAACAATGTGACCAATAGTAACAGGCCTCAGGAGGACATAGACAGACTGGTGAAATGGGCAGACACATGGCAGATGAAATTTAATGCAGAGAAATGTGAAGTGATCCATTTTAGTTAAAGAATGAGAAGAGTCATTATGAACTAAATGGCACAATTTTGCAGAGGGTGCAGGAAGAGAGTGATCTGGGGGTGTATATATGTAAATCTTTGAAAATGGCAGGACAAGCCGAGAAGGCCGTTAAAAAAAGCATACAAGATCCGTGGCTTTATTAATAGAGGAATAGAGCACATAAGCAAGGAAGTTATGCTAAACATTTATAAAACACTGATTAGGCCTCAGCTAAAGTATTGTGTTCAATTCTGGGCACGTGTCTTTAGGAAGGCTGCCAAGGCTTTGGAGAGGGTGCAGAAGAGATTAACTTGAATGGTGGCAAAGATGAGGGACTTCAGTTATGTGGAGACTGGAGAAGCTGGGGTTGTTCTCCTTAGAGCACAAAAGGTTAAGAGGAGATTTGATAGAGGTGTTCAAAATCATGAATGGTTTGGATAGAGTAAATAGAGAAACAGTTTCCAGTGGCAGAAGGGACAGTAACCAGAGGACACAGAGGTGACACAAGGTGATTGGCAAAAGAACCAGAGGCGACTTGTTGAGTTTTACACAGTGAGTTGTTGTGATCTGGAATGCATTGCCTGAAAGGGTGGTGGAAGCAGATTCAATAGTAAAATTCAAAAGAGAATTGGATAAGTACTTGAAGGGAAACAAAATACAGGGCTATGCGGAAAGAGCAAAGGAATGGGATTAATAGGATAGCTCCGCAAAGAGCCGGCACAGGCACTATGGGCCGAATGGCCTCCTTCTGTGTTGTATCATTATATGAATCTATGACATATAAAAGACTGGAATTAGTGCTGCAGATAATTTAAAAATTAAATTTCATAAAAATGAACGAAAACCAGAAATCCAAATCATAGCTCATGAAACCACAATAACCAGATAAGTCTTTGGGGAATGTGTGTTATCACCACATTTCTATTCAAAAATACTTTATTTATTCGAAGAACCCTCGTGGTATTGCTCACAGTGAATCGGCGGTTTGATAATAAAGGTATGCTTAGGGTCGAATTGGACTGAGCTGGTGAATTTTGGAGAGTATGGGAGTACAAGGGGTCACTGGCATATGGTAGTATTGCAGGGGGATGTGGCAGGGTCTAACAGCCTTGCGGAGGAGGGAACCTAGAACCATCAAGCCGGAATCTCCCACCTGTCAGCCTCCTTAACACCTGGATACCTCATGTCCTCAGGATGACTAAAATAATAGAGAAGATGGATTATGAGAGTAAACTAGCAAGAAATATAAAAACAGATAGTAAGAACTTCTACAGGTATATAAAAAGGAAGAGAGTAGCTAAAGTAATTGTTGGTCCCTTAGAGGATGAGACTGGGGAATTAATAATGGGAAACAGAGAAATGGCGGAGACTTTGAACAAATATTTTGTTTCGGACTTTGCGGTAGAGAACACTAAAAACATCCCAATAATGATACAGCGCTGAAGCTGGGCCTGAGAAATACTGCGCAGTAGGCTTCTGCGTAGCGCATGCGCAGAATGCGGCCGGGTCGTTGTCAGCAGCATTATCAGCAGTACCTGGTAAGTCTCGAGTACTGCTGACAACGCGAGAGTCGGCGTGACCTCCCGTGGTCTGGAAAATTTTCTGGTCCGGCACCGGTCAGGTCCCAAGGGTGCCAGACTGGAGAGGTATAACCTGTACTTCCATTGGAGGCAGTTCAGAGAAGGTTCACTAGGTTTATTCCTGAGATGAGGGGGTTGACTTATGCAGAAAGGTTGAGCCAAAACTCATTGGAATTCAGAAGAATGAGAGGTGATCTTATTGAAATATATGATACTGAGGGGGCTCGACAAGGTAGATGCAGAGAGGATGCTTCCACTAGTGGGGGAATCTAGAACTAGAGACATAGGGCCCAAGTTTCCACACGATAAAAAACGGGCGCCCCTCTGAGCTGGGCGCCCGTTTTTCGCGCCTAAAAAAAAAAATCACGATTCTGCAGCGTTCTGCAGCTCCTTGTCTGCCTGGCGCGGCGCCCAGGGGGGCGGAGCCTACACTCGCGCCGATTTTGTAAGTGGGAGGGGGCAGGTACTATTTAAATTAGTTTTTTTCCTGCTGGCAGCGCTGCGCGTGCGTGTTGCAGCGTTCGCGCACGCGCAGTGTGAAAAAAACATTGGCACTCGGCCATTTTTGTAGTTCTTTGTAGCTGTTTAATTTTTGAACATTTTTTTAATAAAAGCACATTGCCATCAGCACATGCAGCCTTCTCACTGTCTCCTTCCCCCCCCCCGCGGGAAGAACGGGCGCCTCCCCCCCCCCCGCGGGAAAGAACGGGCGCCTCTCTCCCCTCCCCTCCCCCCCGGGAAGAACGGGCGCCTCTCTCCCCTCCCCCCCCCCCCCGCGGGAAAGAACGGGCGCCTCTCTCCCCTCCCCCCCCCCCCCCCCCGCAGGAAAGAACGGGCGCCTCTCTCCCCTCCCCTCCCCCCGGGAAGAACGGGCGCCTCTCTCCCCTCCCCCCCACCCCCCGCGGGAAGAATGGGCGCCTCTCTCCCCTCCCCCCCCCCCCACGGGAAGAACGGGCGCCTCTCTCCTCTCCCCCCCCCCCCCGCGGGAAGAACGGGCGCCTCCTCTCCCCCCCCCCCCCCGCGGGAAGAACGGGCGCCTCTCTCCCTCCCCCCCCACCGCGGGAAGAACGGGCGCCTCCTCCCCCCCCGCGGGAAAGAACGGGCGCCTCAGGCTGACTGCAACATTTTCTGTGCCTGAAGCACTTTCACACAGGTAGGAAGATGGTTTATTTAATCTTTTCTTTGCTTAGAAATGTTTATTCAGGTTGGATTTATTAGTAGAAGTATAAATAAGGATTTATTGTAGAATTTAATGACTTCCCTTCCCCCTCCACCCCCCCAACCTCGTTCTGGACGCCTAATTTGTAACCTGCGCCTGATTTTTTATGTGTAGAACAGGTTTTTTCAGTTCTACAAAAATCTTCACTTGCTCCATTCTAACTTAGTTTGGAGTACGTTTTCACTGTGGAAACTTTGAAATCAGGCGTCAGTGGCCGGACACGCTCCCTTTTGAAGAAAAAATTCTGTTCCAAAGTAGAACTGTTCTACCTGACTAGAACTGCAGAAAAAAAAATGTGGAGAATTGCAATTTCTAAGATAGTCCGTTCTCCACCAGTTGCTCCTAAAAATCAGGCGTAAATCATGTGGAAACTTGGGCCCATAGCTTAAGAATAAGGGGTCGTCCATTTAGAACTGAGATGAGGTGGAATTTCTTATAAGAATTAGGAGCAGAGGTCGGCCATATGGCCCCTCGAGCCTGCTCTGCCATTTAATACGATCATGGCTGATCTGATCATGGACTCAGGTCCACTTCCCTGCCCGCTCCCCATAACCCCTTAATCCCTTATTGGTTAAGAAACTGTCTATCTCCGTCTTAAATTTATTCAATGTCTCTCGCCTTCCATAGCTCTCTGAGGCAGCGAATTCCACAGATTTACAACCCTCAGAAGAAATTCCTCCTCATCTCAGTTTTAAATGGACAGCCCCTTATTCTAAGATTATGCTCCCTAGTTCTAGTCTCCCCCATCAGTGGAAACATCCTCTCTGCATTCACCTTGTCAAGCCCTCTCATAATCATACATTTTGATAAGATCACCTCTCCTTCTTGTGAATTCCAATGAGTAGAGGCCCAACCTACTCAACCTTTCCTCATAAGTTGACCCCCTCATCTCCAGAATCAACCTAGTGAACCTTCTCTGAACTGCCTCCAAAGCAAGTATATCCTTTTGTAAATATGGAAACCAAAACTGTACGCGGTATTCCAGGTGTAGCCTCACCAATACCCTGTATAACTGTAACAAGACTTCCCTGCTTTTATACTCCATCCCCTTTGCAATAAAGGCCAACATTCCATTGGCCTTCCTGATCACTTGCTGTACCTGCATACTAACCCTTCATGCACAAGTACCCCCAGGTCCCGCTGTATTGCAGCACTTTGCAATTTTTCTCCATTTAAATAATAACTTGCTCTTTGATTTTTTTCTGTCACAGTGCATGACCTCATACTTTCCAACATTATACTCCATCTGCCAAATTTTTGCCCACTCACTTCGCCTATGTCCTTTTGCAGATTTTGTGTGTCCTCCTCACACATTGCTTTTCCTCCCATCTTTGTATCGTCAGCAAACTTGGCTATGTTACACTTGGTCCTTTCTTCCAAGTCATTAATATAGATTGTAAATAGTTGGGGTCCCAGCACTGATCCCTGCAGCATCCTACTAGTTACTGGTTGCCAACCCGAGAATGAACTATTTATTCCGACTCTCTGTTTTCTGTTGGCTAGCCAATCCTCTATCCATGCTAATATATTACCCCCAACCACATGAACTGTTATCTTGTGCAGTAACCTTTTATGTGGCACCTTGTCAAATGCCTTCTGGAAGTCCAAATACACCACACCCACTGGTTCCCCTTTATCCACCTTGTTCGTTACTTCCTCAAAGAATTCCAGCAAATTTGTTAAACATGACTTCCCCTTCATAAATCCATGCTGACTGCCTGACCGAATTATGCTTTTCCAAATGTTCTGCTACTGCTGCTTTAATAATGGACTCCAACATTTTCCCAACCACAGATGTTAGGCTAACTATAGTTTCCTGCTTTTTGTCTGCCTCCTATTTTAAATAGGGGCATTACATTTGCAGTTTTCCAATCTGCTGGGACCTCCCCAGAATCCAGGGAATTTTGGTAAATTACAACCAATGCATCCACTATCCCTGCCGCTACTTCTTTTAAGACCCTAGGATGCAAGCCATCAGGTCCAGGGGATTTATCCGCATTTAGTCCCATTATCATACTGAGTACCACCTCCTTAGTGATTGTGATTGTGTTAAGTTCCTCCTCCCCTTGACTATCCACTGTTGGAATATTGTTAGTGTCCTCCACCATAAAGACTGATACAAAATATTTGTTCAGAGTTTCTGCCATCTCCATGTTCCCCATTACTAATTTCCTGGTCTCAACCTCTAAGGGACCAACATTTACTTTAGCCGCTCTTTTTCTTTTTATATACCTATAGAAACTCTTGCTATCTGTTTTTATATTTTGTGCTAGTTTACCTTCATAGTCTATCTTCCCTTTCTTAATCATTGTTTTAGTCATTCTTTGCTGGCTTTTACAAGCTTCCCAATCTTTTGTCCTCCCACTAGTTTTGGCCACTTTGTATGCCCTTGTTTTTAATTGGATACCGTCCTTTATTTCTTTTGTTAGCCACGGATGGCTATCTTTTCTTTTACACCCTTTTCTCCTCACTGGAATATATGTTTCTTGAGAGTTGTGAAATATCTCCTTAAATCTACGCCACTGTTCATCAACCGTCCTACACTTCAATCTATTTTCCCAGTTCACTTTAGCCAACTCTGCCCTCATATGTTTGTAGTCTCCTTTATTTAAGCTTAGTACTCTAGTTTGAGATCCAACTTTCTCACCCTCCATCTGAATTTGAAATTCAACCATGCTATCTATGATCACTCATTCCAAGGGGATCCTTTACTAGCAGAGGGTTGTAAATCTGTGGAATTCTCTGCTCCAGAGAGCTGTGGAGGCTGGGTCATTGAATATATTTAAGGTGAAGGTCGACAGATTTTTGAACGATAAGGGAGTGAAGGGTTATGGGGAGCGGGCAGGGAAGTGGAGCTGAGCCCAAGATCAGATCAGCTATGATCTTATTAAATGGCGGAGCAGGCTCGAGGGGCCTACTCCTGCTCCTATTTCTTATATTCTTATGTACCCCTCCCCCAACACTTTCTCCATGGTCAGCCATTTTTTAATCTTTAAAGCATTTAAATGTAAATTTTCTGCTTCTTAAAATGAATGAATGGAACAGCACAGCTGGAAGCACACACCTTCCTGGTATGCATCAAAGAACACAAAAACAGAAAATCTAGCAGATCATTGCTAACTTATACAGTCTATACCAAGAACTTATTTCCATAAACAAACAAAAATGACCTCATAAAATGCCCAGAGGTTCATCATTTACACAGTTTCCAACTTTTTACACACACACACAAACACACACACATATTACAATATATATAAAAACACGTTTCTTCAGACCTCACAATCTCGTTCTTGAAATACATCAGGTACAATTTAAAGCCTTAATTTTAATCACAATAAACAAGTATAGATTTTTAAAACTGAATTTTCAATAGCAATACAGTTCTTGTAAACAATCTTGGTTTTCTTTTCCAACCAACAAAAAAACTAGAATCAGAAGTGTTACTGTTCACAGGTGGTGTGTCTTTGAGCAATTCATAATAAAAAATAGTATGCTAATAAATTAAAAATGATCTGCCTGAAATAAAAGCTTGTATAATTCAATCTCCAGCTTACATGGAATTACATAGAATATACAGCACAGAAACAGGTCATTCGGCCCAATTAGTCTGTTCTAGTGTTTGTACTCCACACAAGTCTCCTCCCACTTCATCTACCTCATCTCAGCCTTTCAGAATATCTTTCTATTGCCTTTTCTCTTGTGTAGTTGTCTAGTTTCTTTTTGAAAGCTTCTAAACTATTTGCCTTAATCACTTCCTGTGGTAGTGAGATCCACATTCTAAAGAAATTTCTCTATTTCCCTATTAGATTTATTAGTAACTATTTTGTACTTATGGCCCCTAGTTTTTGATTTTCTCACAAGTGGGAACATTCTCTTCACATCTACTTTGTCCAACCCATTCATAATTTTAAAGCCCTTGGGGGAAAAATTGGGGTCCTTTGCGCCTCCTGTCAGTGCTCCGGCAGGGGCGATAACGGGACACGGGTGGGTTTGTGACCATGCGCAACGAGATCAGCGACTCCCGCTAAATTCGGCGGGAGTTTTGCAGCAGAGGTACGGCGTTGCACCCCAATCTCATTTGCCCGGAGATAGTAACGCCATCATTGTGCGCATCGTCCCGGACCCGAAATTGCATTCCGCCCCCTGAAGCATTGCTGGGCGAAAACACCATCGGGCAGCTGGCTACTTCGGGGGCAATGCTTAAAGGCGAGGTGGCCGAGGCAAGTTAAAAAAAAAAAATACTAATAATTAGCACCTTCCTTTTGCAGGTTTTTGTGCGGGTTCCTGCCCGCGATCGATCAGACCGGTTCTCTACTTGAGTGCTGGGCTCACTGGGCGAAATCGCAGCTGCCGTTGTGGAGAAGGCAAGTTTTTATTTCTTTGCAAAGCCTGCAGCAATGGCCCTTTCAATGTGGCAGTGCTGCATGGCCCAGTGTGCAGCGCTGCTCCACTCACCGCCCCACCTGCTGCCGATTGTGCTCAAGGAAGGAAGTGGAGTGCTTGATTTAGCGCTCCACTGCCTTCCTGGAGTGCAAACGCTGAATATTTTTAAGTTTGAAAACATTAGTGCCTGGTGCTATTTTTTCAAACTTTTAAACGCGCTTTCCAATCTCACCCCCCTAGCTCTTCCAGTCCTTGAGAAAAAAAATGAGCGCTCAAATCCTCATAGGATGAGGAGATAGATGCACCTATCGCTCAACTCCTGCACACTGGGAAATTCTATAATCTTCACATGCTCAAGAATGCAGTTGCTGCTCAAATGTCTCTCAAACTGCTGTTAAAAATCTCCAGTTAAGAGACATGAGAGAGGCCGAGGCCGTGAAGTAACATTTTGAGTGAAGGTTTAAGATACAAAAGATAATTCAGTTGGTAAAATATTTGCTGCAAAATATGTAATTATTTTGGACATGAGAGATTTCATTTATTGAGAAAAACAATGGCAGAAGAAATCTTTAAATCAAAAAAGGCATTTTGTTTGGTTTAGCAACAAACAAGAATAGTGAAAGTTGACATACGGTTTTAAATATAAAATATTGATACGAGGTTTTCCATTGTGGCAAGTTGATATGCGGATTTTCTATTATAAAAGTATGACACAGGGAGTAAGGTTAATGTTTACAGGAATTGCATGCCATACACAAGATTTTTCAATGATTATATAAATGAATATGTTCTGGCTATCAGCTAAATACTTAAAAACAGATCAGTAGCCCAAGAATTAAAAAAAGCAGGTTGACAGCTAGGATATAAACTGCTCTGTCAGCATTGTATTCCAGTAGAGGTTCCCCAACTTAAGCACCAATGCACCTTTCCTCCCCCAAAACACCCATCCCATATTGCCCGCATTCCCTGGCATAAAGAAATTTGGAGTTACAGTTAAGGTCTCAAGTTATTAAAGTCAATGTTAAAGCCAAAGAGCTGCAAAGTGTCTAATGGAGAAATAAGCTGCTTTTCTTTGTGTTAAGTATGCAATCCTATGTAACCAGCATTCTACCACCACCAGAGGGTGTGTCTGTTGGGAGTCCCAAGGGATCCCAGCATCCCTTGGGAGCACTGTATATAAGCAGGCCTCATGCTGTACCAACACTCTGGAGTCAGAATAAAGAGACTAAGGTCACACTTACTCACATCGACAGTACTCAATCACATTAGTTTATTCTGGACTTAACAACTGGCGACGAGCTAACGAACCATCACGTGAAAATGCAGAGAACTGTTGGCATTCTGGAGAAATTCTCAGAAGGGGACGATTGGGAGGCCTTCGTGGAGCGACTCGACCAATACTTCATGGCCAACGAGCTGGAAGGGAGTGTCAACGCTGCCAAACGAAGGGCGATCCTCCTCACCGTCTGCGGGGCAACAACCTATGGCCCTATGAAGAACCTTTGTGCTCCGGTGAAACCAACAACCAAATTGTATGAAGAACTGTGTATGCTGGTCCGGGAGCACCTAAATCCGAAGGAGAGCATTCTGATGGCAAGGTATCGATTTTACACATGTTAACAGTCTGAAGACCAGGAAGTGGCGAGCTATGTCGCCGAATTAAGGTGCCTTGCAGGACATTGCGAATTTGATGGATTCCTGGAGCAAATGCTAAGAGACTTTTTTGTGCTTGGCATTGGCCATGAGGTTATCCTTCGCAAACTATTGACTGTTGAAACACCGAACCGGAGCAAAGCCATAACGATAGCCCAGGCATTTATGTCCAACAGCGATAACACCAAACAAATCTCGCAGCATAAAGATGCATCGGCAAGTACTGTACACAAAGTAGTGTCGTTTTCAGGCAGGAATACATATGGCAGAACATTGACGCCTGCAGCTGCATGACCTCAGATGACTCAGAGTTCGCCATCAAGCGTTAATGCGAGGCAGTTAACACCTTGTTGGCGCTGCAGAGATGATCATCGAGCCCATCAATGTCGCTTCAAACACTATGTGTGCAAAGGCTGTGGAACAATGGGACACCTCCAGCAAATGTGCAGACGAGCTGCAAACCCTGCAAACCACCATGTTGCAGAGGAAGACTGATCCATGGCGCATCAAACTGAACTAGAGACTCAAACCGAGGAGGCCGAAGTGTGCGGGGTACACACCTTCACCACGAAATGTCCACCGATCATATTAAAAGTTGAACTGAACGGAATTCCAGTATCCATGGAATTGGACACAGGTAATTGGCAGCGCAGCAGTAAAAGTCTCCTATGATGGAACAGTGCACGAACTCCCACTATGGATAGTACCAGGAGATGGCCCCACACTATTCGGCAGAAGCTGGCTGGGAAAAATCCACTGGAACTGGGACGACATCCGAGCACTTTCGTCCATCGACGATGCCTCATGTGCCCAGGTTCCGAGCAAGTTTCCGTTGTTGTTTGAGCCAGGCATCGGAAGTTTCTCGGGGGCAAAGGTGCAGATCCACTTGGTTCCCGGTACACGACCCATCCACCACAAGGCACGTGTGGTGCCATACATGATGCAAGAGAAAGTGGAGATCGAACTAGACAGGCTGCAACGAGAGGACATCATCGCGGCGATGGAGTTCAATGAGTGGGCCAGTCCGATTGTTCAGGTTCTCAAGGGCGATGGCACGGTCAGAATTTGTGGGGACTATAAAGTAACGATTAACCGTTTTTCGCTCCAGGACCAGTACCCGCTACCCAAGGCAGATGACCTATTTGCGACGCTGGCAGGAGGAAAGACGTTCACCAAGCTGGACCTGCCCTCGACCTACATGACGCAGGAGCTGGCAGAATCTTCGAAAGGCCTCACCTGCATCAACACGCACAAAGGTCTGTTCATTTACAATAAATGCCCATATGGGATTTGATCGGCCACGGCTATTTTTCAAAGGAACATGGAGAGCCTGCTAAAGTCGGTTCCGTGCACTGTGGTTTTCCAGAATGACATACTGGTCACAGGTCGGGACACCATCGAACACTTGCAGAACCTGGAAGAGGTTCTAAGTTGGCTAGATCATGTGGGACTCAAGGTTGAAACGCTTGAAGTGTGTTTTCCTGGCGCCAGAGGTCGAGTTCTTCGGGAGAAGAATTGCGGCAAACGGCATCAGTCCCACCGACGCCAAGACGAAGGCCATCAAGAATGCGCCGAGATCACAGAACTTGATGGAACTGCGGTCGTTCCTGGGACTCCTCAATTATTTTGGTAATTTCGTACCCCGGTTAAGCACCTTGCTACAACCTCTACATGTGTTGCTACGCAAGGGGTATGGGGGGAAATCACAAGAGACAGCTTTTGAGAAAGCCCGAAATCTGTTATGTTCCAACAAACTGCTTGTCCTGTATGATCCTTGTAAACGTTTAGTGCTAGCTTGCGATGCGTCTTCGTACGGGGTCGGGTGTGTGTTACAACGAGCAAACGTCATTGCAACCGGTCACTTATGCATCCAGGAGCTTGTCCAAGGCCGAAAGTGCCTCCAGCATGATTGAAAAAGAAGCTCTGACATGCATTTACGGGGTAAAAAAAAATGCATCAGTATCTGTTTGGGCTTAAGTTCGAGTTAGAAACTGACCATAAGCCGCTCATATCGCTATTCTCAGAGAGCAAAGGTATTAATACCAATGCCTCTGCTCGCATCCAAAGATGGGCGCTCACGCTGTCTGCATATAACTATGTAAATTGCCACAGGCCAGGCACAGAGAACCGCGCTGACGCCCTCAGACGGCTACCATTGACCACCACCGGGATGGAAATGGCACAGCCTGCAGACTTGCTCTTGATGATGGGTGCATTTGAAAACAAAAGGTCACCCGTTACGGCCCACCAGATCAGGACCTGGACCAGCCAGGATCCTTTATTGTCCCTTGTTAAAAATGTGTCCTCCATAGGAGCTGGTCCAGCGTCCCAGCGGAGATGCATGAAGAGATCAAGCCATTCCAGCGGCGTAAAGACGAAATGTCCATACAGGCAGACTGTCTTTTGTGGGATAATCGCGTGGTTTTGCCCAAGAAAGGCAGGGAAACGTTCATACGCCACCTATACAGTACCCACCCAGGCATAGCCAGATCCCATGTGCGGTGGCCCGGCACCGACTCAGATCTGGAGTCTTGCGTGCGCCAATGCAACATTTGCTCTCAACTGAGCAATGCACCGCCAAGTTTGTAGTCATGGCCCTCCAAACTGTGGTCTAGGATCCACGTTGACTTCGCTGGCCCGTTTCTAGGCAAAATGTTCTTGGTTGTTGTGGATGCTTATTCAAAGTGGATTGAGTGTGTAATAATGTCTGTAAGCACGTCCACTGCCATCATCGAAAACCTATGAGCCACGTTTGCCACGCACGGCCTGCCTGATGTCTTCGGCAGCGACAACGGGCCGTGCTTCACCAGCGCTGAATTCAAGGAATTCATGACCCACAATGGGATCAAGCACGTCACATCTGCCCCGTTCAAGCCTGCATCCAACTGCCAGGCAGAACGGGCAGTCCAAACCATCAAGCAAAGCTAGAAACGCGTGTCGGAAGGCTCCCTGCAGACCTGCCTGTCCCGAGTCCTGCTCAGCTACCGCACCAGACCCCACTCGCTCACCGGGGTTCCCCCAGCCGAGCTGCTCATGAAAAGGGCACTCAAAACAAGGCTCTCTCTCGTCCACCCTGATCTCCATGATCACGTTGAGGGCAAACGGCATCAACAAAACATGTACCTTGTTCGCGCAAATTTGTCATGCGATATTGAAGTCAATGACCCTGTACTTGTACTGAACTATGGACATGGTCTCAAATGGCTTGCTGGCACTGTCATAGCCAAAGAAGTGAGTAGGATGTTTCAAGTCAAACTCGGAAATGGACTAAATTGCAGAAAGCATTTTGGCCAAACCAAATTGCGATTCACAGACAGCCACGAGCAACCTGAAGAGGATACCACTAACTCCGATCCTCCGCTACACACACACACACACACACGTGGCAACCGACATCACGGTTGACCATGAAGCTGAACTCATCAACCCCAGCAAGACCAGTGCGCAGCAGCCCAGCGAAGAACCAACCAACTCGCCTGCACCTGCATTTGTACCAAGACGATCGACTAGTGAGCGAAAAGCCTCAGATCGTCTCACCCTGTAAATAAGTGAACTATTGAATTTGGGAGGGAGTGATGCTATGTATGCAACCCTATGCAACCAGCATTCTACCGCCAACAGCGGGCATATCTGTTGGAGTCCCAAGGGATCCCAGCATCCCTTGGTAGCACTGTATATAAGCAGGCCTCCCATGCTGTACTTGTGCATGAATCCCAAAAAGTTAGTTTGCAGGTGCAACAGGTAATCAGGAAGGCGAATGGAATGTTGGCCTTCATTGCGAGAGGGATGGAGTACAAAAGCAGGGAGGTCCTTCTGCAACTGTATAGGGTATTGGTGAGGCCGCACCTGGAGTACTGCGTGCAGTTTTGGTCACCTTACTTAAGGAAGGATATACTGGCTTTGGAGGGGGTACAGAGACGATTCACTAGGCTGATTCCGGAGATGAGGGGGTTACCTTATGATGATAGATTGAGTAGACTGGGTCTTTACTCGTTGGAGTTCAGAAGGATGAGGGGTGATCTTATAGAAACATTTAAAATAATGAAAGGGATAGACAAGATAGAGGCAGAGAGGTTGTTTCCACTGGTCGGGGAGACTAGAACTAGGGGGCACAGCCTCAAAATACGGGGGAGCCAATTTAAAACCGAGTTGAGAAGGAATTTCTTCTCCCAGAGGGTTGTGAATCTGTGGAATTCTCTGCCCAAGGAAGCAGTTGAGGCTAGCTCATTGAATGTATTCAAGTCACAGATAGATAGATTTTTAACCAATAAGGGAATTAAGGGTTATGGGGAGCGGGCGGGTAAGTGGAGCTGAGTCCACGGCCAGATCAGCCATGATCTTGTTGAATGGCGGAGCAGGCTCGAGGGGCTAGATGGCCTACTCTTGTTCCTAATTCTTATGTTCTAATACTCTGGAGTCAGTTTAGAGAGACTAAGGTCACACTTGCTCACGTCTACAGTACTCAATCACATTAGTTTATTCTGGACTTAACACTTTGAGCTTGTGATGAGCTTTACTGGAACAAGAAGACCACAGGCAGAGAGGTCAGAGTTGGACGATGAACTGAAGTGACAAATGACAGTGAGCTTGGCATGCACTTGTGAACAAAATGAATAAACTGGTCACCTCTGTCATTCCACAAATGCAAGGGATGCTGGTGATGGGCGTATTGGAATTTCGGTGAATTGGGGTGGGGCTGCTTGTCGAGGAGAAAGCGGGTTGGTGCTTGGAATGAGGAACATCTGTTGGACTACTATGCTAGCGGGGCAAGTCTGTATCCTGTGTGTCAGCCTCCTTTTTTGTTTTTGTTGGCTAATGGATCTGTTCTGCTTTCTCAACTTCTCCTGTTTGCACTTCAGACCTGCCTTACCCTCCACCACCTCAGCTATTCACACATTCTCGGTCACTCGAGTTCTTTTTATTATGCACCTTTTTATTATTGCGGGTTAACATCACTGCAGGCATTTAACTATCTCCCGTTTTCCTTTTAGGCACTTTACAGGTCATCCTACGCATACTTCCTCTCTCGTATATGTTTGTTCTTTTTCTCCCCCTTCCCTTTGTTCTGTTCCTTTTAAATTCTGTTCCTCTTAAGTTTTTTTCCTGTTCTAATAAAGAGTTGCAATTCAAAAGTTAAATAGTCTCTTTCCTTCACAGATACTACATAACAACAGGAGGCGGCTATTCAGGCCCTCAAGGCTATTCTGCTATTCAATTGGATCATGGTTAATCTGCACTTCAACTCCATTTACCTGCCTTTGATCCCTATCCCTTGATATCCTAGTGTAATAAAAATGTATCACTCTCATTGTTAAAAATTTCAATTGACCAAGTATCTACAGACATTGAGGAGAGAATTCCAGATTTCCACTTCACTTAGTGTGAAAAAATGCTTCCTAATTTCGCTCCTGAATGGCCTGCTGAGTGCTTCCAGTTTTTTCAGCTTTTGTAAAAGCATGTTTCAAGAGGAACTTCCTGGCGTACTGATCTAAGAAATGGGCACTATATGTTTAGAGCAAGCTCTAATCTTCCCCTGTAGGCCTTGCCCTACTAAGTAAAGCAAAAGTTGGGATTTTACCCAGTGTAATATAGGAAATATTTTTCCATACCAGAAAAGGAATAATTCACTTTTTAGCCTTACCTTCAATTTCCTTCTTGCATTAAATTTTCTTAGCTGTTCCACAGTTTCTGGAAGGTGAATTTTGTATGCGTAACGATCTCGTTCCTGAAATATATTACGTATGATTTAAAACCTTTAGTATATCACAGTAATTACAATTGGTTGTTCTCGATGGGGCCCAATAAAGTTAATATACACTGGGAAGTTAAGTAGTTATCTTGTACATTATTTTCTCCTAAACTCTCATTATGACTGATCTCCTCGGAGCTGAAATTTAATAGTTTTAAGATAGTGTGCTAGTTGCCCTAAGTTACTACTTTTGACGGTCTCAAATTTGCCCTTGGTTTTCGTCTGCAGGAATGGAATAAAATGCTCAACTTTCAAAACTATGAAAAGGCACTTCTATATAACATATTACACAGTCAATAAAGTACCCCTAATTGTTGGACTAATTGTAAATAGTTTATCCATTGTACTAAAAACAAAATCCACAAATTGATCAACTGTAATTGGGAAATTATCTTGACCAATTTGGAGACACAAAAATTGCTTTCCAAATATCCATGTGAATGGTATCTCCCACTGCATAAAAAGACGGCCGATTTGAAATTAACAATTAAAAAAAAATGCACCTTGAGCCAAGGATGGTTGAGTGCCTCATAAACAGTTATCCTTTCTGCAGGGTCCAACATGAGCATACGACGGACCAAATCCTTTGCACTCTCCGAGATATGGACCCATTGCCTAGGGTTCATCTATATAAAAAGAATTGAGAGAAACACTCAACTGACATTGCGACTCTGCCATCATTAACAGTAAAAGTGCAACTTTCCTGTCATCTCTTCCATTAAACAGTTACACAAATATAATTCTCAACTACACTCGTAACATGTAGGATGATAGGAAAGTTGTAAATTGCGAAAAAGTTATTGGCACAGAATTCAAGGCAACGTCGCTCGCCGCTGACCTCGAAGAAAGCTGCCCACAAAGATTTGCCGATCTCTGTGGCATGAATTTCAGCTCTCCCGACTTTAGTTTGAATCTGGTGCTAAATCAAGTGAAACTCCATCGTCCAGCAACGGCGATGTCATCAAGAAGGCTGAGCAACCAATCACATTGAAGAGTACTCACAGACAGCAAATCAGGAAGTAAAATGCACAAATTCTAATATAGAGAGAGCAAAATAAAGATTGGGACATACACATAGGATTAAGGTAGAAGTTGAAATATCAAACAAACTTTACAAAATATATATTAAAAGCCATGTAATTCTTAATCATATTAACGTAAAATTTGTTATTCCATATATATAAAATTATTTTTTCAGGGCCAGGCCAGTTGTTCAGCAGTCAATACGCCATTAAAATCCCAGTTATCACCTCTTTCAATAAGGCTTAACTTTTTCGGCGGGGGGTGGGGGGGGAGTTAGCAGCGATATTTCAGCGTAATAGGGGAAGTTTGTGGCAGGGACTGTGCTCTGAATTGATTGCCAGCTCTGGGGAGTTCCATAGTGCAACCTGTGGCGGAGCAGGGAATGACTGACTGCAACTTCTGGATTTTCGCATTTATCTGCACATGCATGAAATCGTGAAGTCTGATTTTGATACTTATGCTTAAGAATAAGCATAAAGTATGTTGCATCAGTGTTTGGTGGAGTTACTCAGAGGTGGTGGATGACATGAGACAAAAGTTCAGATTTACCTTATGTTTTCCTTTAATAATCGCATCAAACAATCTTTCCTTTGTTCCATAAAATGGCAAACAACCACTAAGAAGAATAAAAAGTATCACTCCGCAACCCCAAACATCAACTGGTTTTCCATACGGTTCTCTTTTGACAACTTCTGGTGCCATGAAATGTGGCGTTCCTACACGACCTAAGTGGAAACATACAAAAAAAAAGTGAATGCCAACTTTGAAAGCCATGCCACTTACATCATGAATTCCCTTGAAACAATGGGCATAGTGTCAGATTGCAATCACTCAAGTGTGAATCAAAGATGAATACACACTAGAGCTGTGAGGTATAAAGTGTACAAATATATAACATGTTTGTCTGAAATTCTTCCCTGCTATTTTTGTGGTAACATCAATGCATTGATTTTTCAGAGTTAAAGCCTCTGTGAAAATAGTATAGAGGGGAATTTTGGATGAATGTGTTTATGCACTAGCATCCCAAGACATAAATTCAAGGTCTAATTTCTTAATTTTTGCACAAGAAAAACCCCAAAAACTAAATGAATTTACCTGCTCTGTGATTATCTTATGGAGGATGGCAAATTCTTCTGTATTTAATGATCCAAAATAACTTGGTTTCCTGTGTAGTTCTTGTAGTTTTATCCACTAAGTTACATTAGATATGTGCAATGTAAGCAAAAGCTGGAAGGGGATATTGATTCGACTGTAAACAATGGGGGTACCAGTTCAGACCAGTGGTGACTGCCTACCTGAAGAACAAACTGGGGTGGGGAGAAAGGTGGAAACCGTATCAGAAGCACTTTTGAACAAAGCATTGTTACAGTTGGACCTCTTTGGTCCAGCACCCTTGGGACCTGACCGGTGCTGGACCAAAGAATTTTTCGGACCACGGGTGTTCACGCCGACCCTAGATTTGTCTCACTCACTCACTCTCTGCTGGACACTCTGTATTGATGGAGAATGCACATAAAAACAGCTCAGACTTAATTAAAATTCCTTATTTTATTTGGGGCCTCACAAGCGACAAACACATACAGCAGGAACGCCGATCCTAGACCTTGTCAACAGCGTTGTCAGCAGTAGACTTACTGGGTGCTACTGACAACGACCCAGCTGCATTCTACGCATGGGCTGCGCAGAAGCCTACTGCGCAGCATTTTCCACGCCCAGCTTCGGCGCCTCAGTCAGCCGCCACGCTCCAGCTGCAAAACTTGGGCCTCGTTCCGCGCTGACCCGACAAAAGAGAGAACACCGGAGGCAACAGGGAGAAGAGGAGCAGCCAGCCCCAGGACACAGCGTGGGACGCCACCTCCGCCGGGAATGATGCCGGACCAGGGACGTTTCCGGACTAAGGAGTCCCGGACTGCAGAGGTACAACCTGTATTGCTATCTAGTATCTGAGTCAATTCTAATCGAACATCTAATGTAAGATGGTGACAATAGTGATGATTTTGTCAAATGATTGTGGCAATCTAAACCAGATTTTGCCAGGGACTACATGAGAAGTACAACATAAAATATAGCCTAAAAATTAATATCATAATTTGAAAGTGCAGTTAAATGGCTGATTTCCACTATAACTAACCATGGATACTTGATTTCAGCAAGCCAAAAGAATGGCCAAGAAGCATAAACCAAATTGACTGATTTAGAATTGCTTCAGACTTAGACTAGAAAACCAAACTGAAGTAGAATAATACAGTAATATCATCATCATAGGCAGTCCCTCGGAATCGAGGAAGACTTGCTTCCACTCTTAACATGAGTTCTTAGAAACATAGAAAATCGGTGCAGGAGTACACCATTCGGCCCTTCGAACCTGCACCACCATTCAATAAGATCATGGCTGATCATTCACCTCAGTACCCTTTTCCTGCTTTCTCTCCATACCCCTTGATCCCGTTAGCCGTAAGGGCCATATCTAACTTCCTCTTGAATATATCTAACGAACTGGCATCAACAACTCTCTGCGGTAGGGAATTCCACAGGTTAATAACGGAGTGAAGAAGTTGCTCCTCATCTCGGTCCTAAATGGCTTATCCCTTATCCTTAGACTGTGACACCTGGTCCTGTACTTCCCCAACATCGGGAACATTCTTCCTGCATCTAACCTGTCCAGTCCCATCAGAACTTTATATGTTTTTATGAGATACCCTCTCATTCTTCTAAACTCCAGTGAATACAGGCCCAGTCAATCCAGTCTCTCCTCATATGTCAGTCCTGCCATCCCGGGAATCAGTCTGGTGAACCTTCGCTGCACTCCCTCAATAGCAAGAACGTCCTTCCTCAGATTAGGAGACCAAAACTGAACACAATATTCCAGGTGAGGCCTCACCAAGGCCCTGTACAATTGCAGTAAGACCTCCCTGCTCTTATACTCAAATCCCCTAGCTATGAAGGCTAACATGCCATTAGCCTTCTTCACCGCCTGCTGTACCTGCATGCCAACTTTCAATGACTGATGAATCATGACACCCAGGTCTCGTTGCACCTCCTCTTTTCCTAATCTGTCGCCATTCAGATAATATTCTGCCTTCATGTTTTTGCCACCAAAGTGGATAACCTCACATTTATCCACATTATACTGCATCTGCCATGCATTTGCCCACTCACCTAACCTGTCCAAGTCACCCTGCAGCCTCTTAGCATCCTCCTCACAGCTCACACCACCGCCCAGCTGAGTGTCATCTGCAAACTTGGAGATATTACACTCAATTCCTTCATCTAAATCATTGATGTATATTGTAAATAGCTGGGGTCCCAGCGGCACCCCACTAGTCACTGCCTGCCATTTTGAGAAGGACCCGTTTATCCCTACTCTCTGCTTCCTGTCTGCCAATCAGTTCTCTATCTACGTCAATACATTACCCCCAATACCATGTGCTTTAATTTTGCACACTTGTGTGGAACCTTGTCAAAAGCCTTTTGAAAATCCAAATACACCACCATCCACTGGTTGTCCCTTGTCCACTCTACTAGTTACATCCTCAAAAAATTCTAGAAGACTTGTCAAGCATGATTTCCCTTTCATAAATCCATGCTGACTTGGACGGATCGTGTCACTGCTTTCCAAATGCGCTGCTATTTCATCTTTAATAACTGATACCAACATTTTCCCCACTACTGATGTCAGGCTAACCGGTCTATAATTCCCCGTTTTCTCTCTCCCTCCTTTTTTAAAAAGTGGTGTTACATTAGCTACCCTCCAGTCCATAGGAACTGATCCAGAGTCGATAGACTGTTGGAAAATGATCACCAATGCATCCACTATTTCTAGGGCCACTTCCTTAAGTACTCTGGGAATCAGACTATCAGGCCCTGGGGATTTATTGGCCTTCAATCCCATTAATTTCCCTTACACAATTTCCTGACTAATAAGGATTTCCTTCAGTTCCTCCTTCTGGCTAGACCCTCGGTCCCTTAGGTGGCTGAACAGTCCAATACGAAAACCACAGTCTGTGTCACAGGTGGGGCAGATAGTTGTTGAGGTAAGGGGTGGGTGGGACTGGTTTGCCGCACGCTCCTTCCACTGCCTGTGCTTGATTTCTGCACGCTCTCGGCGACGAGACTCGAGGTGCTCAGTGCCCTCCCGGATGCATTTCCTCCATTTAGGGTGGTCTTTGGCCAGGGCTCCCAGGTGTCAGTGGGGATGTTGCACTTTATCAGGGAGGCTTTGAGGGTGTCCTTGTAACGTTTCCGCCACCCACCTTTGGCTCGTTTGTTGTGAAAGAGCTCCGAGTAGAGCGCTTGCTTTGGGAGTCTCGTGTCTGGCAGCCGAACTATGTGGCCTGCCCAACAAAGCTGATCAAGTGTGGTCAGTGTTTCGATGCTGGGGATGTTGGCCTGGTTGAGGACGCTAATGTTGGTGCGTCTGTCCTCCCAGGGGATTTGTAGGATCTTGCAGAGACATCGTTGGTGGTATTTCTCCAGCGACTTGAGGTGTCTACTGTAAGTGGTTCATGTTTCTGAGCCATACAGGAAGGCACGTATTATTACAGCCCTGTAGACCATGAACTTGGTGGCAGTTTTGAGGGCCTGGACTTCAAACACTCTTTTCCTCAGGTGGCCGAAGGCTGCACTGGAGGTGGTGTTGGATCTCGTCGTCAATGCCTGCTCTTGTTGATAGGAGGCTCCCGAGATATGGGAAGTGGTCCATGTTGTCCAGGGCCATGCCACGGATCTTGATGACTAGGGGACAGTGTTGTGCGGCGAGGACAGGCTGGTGGAGGACCTTTGCCTTGCTGATGTTTAGTGTAACGCCCATGCTTTCGTACACCTCAGTAAATACAGTAATATATCCAATAGATAAAGTAGATAGGGATATTTTGTGCACTAGAGTGGGGAAAAAACACTGAAAACTAAATTCAATCAGAAAAATAGCATGAAAGAAACTCCGTGAACAGCTTTTTTGCAACTCTATACTGTTTGTCTGAACACTGGCTATACTTAGAATGAGAAGATGATGGGGCAGAAATCCCAGCCTCCCGGGCCCGTACGAAGTTTCTACGGACCCAGGAAGACATTGGAAAAGCCGGTTTTCCGATCTGTTAAGCTGGAGCTTGACAGATCCTCCGTATCTCCACATCCAGAACATTCACAAGAGCAAGACCGCGGTATTTACCCATATCTTGCCCAGCGGATGGCCTAAAAACTCTTGCGCCTGATAAAAGCAGGCGCATAACCTTCTTTTACAGGCGTAAGAGTTTTAAAACATACAAAAACATAACAAAATAAAATTTAACACATTTTATTGTTAAACACCCTCCACACTACGGTAAGTTTATTTAAAACCATAATTTTAAAAACTTATTAAAAAATATTTATCCGATATTTTTAAAGACATTAATAACTATTTTAAATTAATCTTAAATATGAAGTGTATATTTTCTATTTTTTTTTAAATCAGTGTTTTGGTATTTGGAGGCTGTTTCTCAATCATAATGGGAACTCCATAAGTTTCATAATGGGAACTCCATACTTATAAATGAGAAAATACTGTACCTTGATTGGCTGCCCAGAACCATGTGACTCCCGCCGTGCATGTGCTGCGACGCGCAGGGAGTGAAGGCCTCAGGATCGGGATCTCGAGTGGGCGCAGCAGGAACAGGCAAGTGCGCATTTTTTTCCCTTTTTCAGTCGTTTGCCTGCGGGAAGACCTCGACCAGGATTTCTAGGACGATAACTGACTTGACTGTAATGGGACTATGAGATGAACATACTAACAGATTGCAGCAAGACCCTAAATTATCCATTGATAAGAACACAAGAAACAGGAGCAGGAGTACGCCATTTGACCCCTCGAGCCTCCTCATCCATTCAATAAGGTCATGGCTGATCTGATCATAGAATCGACTGCATTTCCCTGCCTGCTCCCCACTTTACTCCCTTATTGCTCAAAAATCTATCTCCGCTTTAAATATATTCAATGACTCAGCCTCCACAGCTCTGTGAGGCAGAGAATTCCATAGATTTACAACCCTCAGAGGAAATTTCTCATCTCAGTTTTAAAATGGGCGGCCCCTTATTCTAAGACTATGTCCCCTAGTTTTAGTTTCCCCTATGAGTGGAAATATATGGGCTCAATTTTGCCCACCCCTTTTTTTGGCACACTTACTGGAGATGCGTGCCGAAAAAATTCCTCCCCACTTTGGCTGCTGTCCGGCCTCTCCCCGGTCGTCGCGCAGTGTGGCCAGTCGAGTTGGGGGCGGAGCCATCGTCCTGCGCTGAAAACAGTGCCGGGACATCTGCACATGCGCATTGGAGTCGGGTCGTGATGCCCGCGCATGCGCAGCAGCGCTGAAATTTGGCAATCGGCCATTTTTAAAAGGAATCGTAGCTGTTTGTGTTTTGCTGTTTGCTTGCTGTAGCCTGTCTGGTGAGTTTGCTTCCTGCAGCTCGTGTGTTCTCCAATGTCGGCAGTTCCCGCCCCTATCCCAGGCCGAGTGGTCTCCCGGGCCATGTTTTCAGATGAAGGTAGGACTTACTTCTATTTTTTATTTGTTATTGAGTGCTTATTACTTTTTGTGCTTTGGTTAGTGCTTTGTAAGTCTTGATGCTTCAGGTACAGGTCCTCTCCCCCTATCCCAGGCCAAATGGCCTCCGATGCACCTACCTGCGCTGATTTCTTAACTCTCCACAAGGGTTTTCTGAAGTGGCCACATGTGCTGGCTTAAGTAGATGTGGAGTAACTATTACCTGGCCAAAGTGGCCTAAATGGCCAAAACAGGCATAGGTAGCTGGTAACGCCCCCTTTTGAGAAAAACTAAACAAAACTAAAAAGATCGTAACTAACTCACTTACACTGGCACAAATTGAATGTGCAAAATGGGGATTTTTGAGATACGCCAGAAAAATCAAGTTAATCCAAAAAAAACGGAGCAACTCCTAGCCAAAATGGAGTCCATCCTCTCTGCATCCACCCTGTCGAGCCCCCTCATTATCTTATATGTTTCAATAAGATCTCCTCTCATTCTTCTGAACTCCAATGAGTATAGGCCAAACCTACTCAACCTATCCTCATTAGTTAACCCCCTCATCTCCGGAATCAACCTAGTGAACCTTCTCTGAACTGCCTCCAATGCAAGTATATCCTTCCTTAAATACGGAGACCAAAACTGTATGCAGTACTCCAGGTGTGGCCTCACCAATACCCTATACAGTTGTAGCAGGACTTCTCTGCTTTTATACTCCATCCCCTTGCAATAAAGGCCAACATTCCATTTGTCTTCCTGATGACTTGCTGTACCTGCATACTAACTTTTTGTGTTTCATGCACAAGGACCCCCAGGTCCCTCTGTACTGTAGCACTTTGCAATTTTTCTCCATTTAAATTATAATTTGTTTTTCTATTATTGCTGCCAAAGAAAATATACTGTGTGGCCTTGGAAGTTAACTCCTTATATGAATATAGCATTACAGAAAATACTGTAAATTTAAAAATCCCATACAGGTAAAGTCTAAAATGTGACGGTCCACTTTCCAGACAATTTACGGACTTTGCATTTCTAGTAGGACATCGGTGTTTAGGATGTACTTGCAATCTCCCTTTTCTCGTTTCCCCACATTATACTCCATCTGCCAAATTTTTGCCCACTCACTTAGCCTGTCTATATCCCTTTGCAGATTTTTTGTGTCCTAAAGCAAGAACTCAAGTGATGCAATTAAGAAGCAACAGAAATAATCAGGCAGCAAGGTGAGCATATACTGATAGGTTGAAAATATTGGGGAGATTACGACAGACTGGGCAAACACCCCACAGAAGTATAATGCCAAGTGGAACTAAAGGAAACGAGAAAAGGGAGATTGCAAGTACATCCTAAACACCGATGTCCTACTAGAAATGCAAAGTCTGTAAATTGTCTGGAAAGTGGACCGTCACATTTTAGACTTTACCTGTATGGGATTTTTAAATTTACAGTATTTTCTGTAATGCTATATTCATATAAGGAGTTAACTTCCAAGGCCACACAGTATATTTTCTCAACATTAGGCCAGCTACCTGATTCTCATCCTAACAACTCTGATTTGGATACTAATGAATAAACAGAGAAGAATTCACTGTGTACAATCTCAAATATTTCACTTCTATTGGGTTGAAATGATTCCTTTGTGACATTTAAGCGGCCATGCATCTTGTATTGCATCCACTCGGAGTGGCTTAGCTAACACCTACATAGAAACATACAAAATAGGTGCAGGAGTAGGCCATTCGGCCCTTCGAGCCTGCACCACCATTCAATAGGATCATGGCTGATCACTCCCTCAGTATCCCTTTCCTGCTTTCTCTCCATACCCCTTCATCCCCTTAGCCGTAAGGGCCATATCGAACACCCCCTTGAATATATCCAATGAACTGGCATCAACAACTCTCTGCGGCAGGAAATTCCACAGGTTAACAACTCTGAGTGAAGAAGTTTCTCCTCAACTCAATCCTGAATGGCTTACCCCTTATCCTAAGACTATGTCCCCTGGTTCTGGACTTCCTCATCATCGGGAACATTCTTCCCGCATCTAACCTGTCCAGTACCGTCAGTATCATATGTTTCTATGAGATCCCCTCTCATCCTTCTAAACTCCAGTCAATAAAGGCCCAGTTGATCCAGTCTCTCCTCATATGTCAGTCCAGCCATCCCTGGAATCAGTCTGGTGAACCTTCGCTGCACTCCCTCAATAGCAAGAACGTCCTTCCTCAGATTAGGAGACCAAAACTGAACACAATATTCCAGGTGAGGCCTCACTAAGGCCCTGTACAACTGCAGTAAGACCTCCCTGCCCGGATACTCAAATCTGCTAGCTATGAAGGCCAACATACTATTTGCCTTCTTCACCGCCTGCTGTACCTGCATGCCAACTTTAAATGACTGATGAACCATGACACCCAGGTCTCGTTGCACCTCCCCTTTTCCTAAACTGCCACCATTCAGATAATATTCTGCCTTCGTGTTTTTGCCCCCAAAATGGATAACCTCACATTTATCCACATTATACTGCATCTGCCATGCATTTGCCCACTCACCTAACCTGTCCAAGTCACCCTGCAGCCTCTTCGCGTCCTCCTCACAGCTCATACCGCCACCCAGTTTAGTGTCAAGTGCAAACTTGGAGATATTACACTCAATTCCTTCATCTAAATCATTAATGTATATTGTAAATAGCTGGGGTCCCAGCACTGAGCCCTGCGGCACTCCACTAGTCACTGCCTGCCATTCTGAAAAGGACCCGTTTATCCCGACTCTCTGCTTCCTGTCTGCCAACCAGTTCTCTATCCACGTCAGTACATTACCCCCAATACCATGCGCTTTGATTTTGCACACCAATCTCGAGTGCGGGACCTTGTCAAAAGCCTTTTGAAAGTCCAAATACACCACATCCACTGATTTTCCCTTGTCCACTCTGCTAGTTACATCCTCAAAAAATTCCAGAAGATTCGTCAATCATGATTTTCCTTTCATAAATTCACGCTGACTTGGACCGATCCGGTCACTGCTTTCCAAATGCGCTGCTATTTCATCCTTAATGATTGATTCCAACATTTTCCCCACTACTGATGTCAGGCTAACCGGTCTATAATTCCCCGTTTTCTTTCTCCCTCCTTTTTTAAAAAGTGGTATTACATTAGCTACCCTCCAGTCCATAGGAACTGATCCAGAGTCGATAGATTGTTGGAAAATGATCACCAATGCATCCACTATTTCTAGGGCCACTTCCTTAAGTACTCTGGGGATGCAGACTATCAGGCCCCAGGGAGTTATCAGCCTTCAATCCCATCAATTTCCCTAACACAATTTCCCGCCTAATAAAGATATCCTTCAGTTCCTCCTTCTCACTAAACCCACTGTTCCCTAGTACATTCAGAAGATTATTTGTGTCTTCCCTCGTGAAGACAGAACCGAAGTATTTGTTCAATTGGTCTGCCATTTCTTTGTTCCCTATTATAAATTCACCTGAATCTGACTGCAAGGGACCTAAGTTTGTCTTCACTAATCTTTTTCTCTTCATATATTTATAGAAGCTTTTGCAGTCAGTTTTTATGTTCCCTGCAAGCTTCCTCTAGTACTCTATTTTCTCCCTCTTAATTAAACCCTTAGTCCTCCTCTGTTGAATTCTAAATTTCTCCCAGTCCTCAGGTTTGTTGCTTTTGAGAGCCAATTTATATGCCTCTTCTTTGGTTTTAACACTATCCTTAATTTCCCTCGTTAGCCACGGTTGAGCCACCTTCCCCGTTTTATTTTTACTCCAGGCAGGGATGTACAATTGCTGAAGTTCATCCATGTGATCTTTAAATGTTTGCCATTGTTTATCCACCGTCAACCCTTTAAGTATCCTTTGTCAGTCTATTCTAGCCAATTCACGCCTCATACCGTCAAAGTTACCTTTCCTTAAGTTCAGGACCCTTGTTTCCAAATTAACTGTGTCACTCTCCATCTTAATAAAGAATTCTACCATATTATGGTCACTCTTCCCCAAGGGACCTCGCACAACAAGATTGCTAATTAGTCCCTCCTCATTACACATCACCCAGTCGAGGATGGCCAGCTCTCTAGTTGGTTCCTCGACATATTGGTCTAGAAAACCATCCCTAATACACTCCAGGAAATCCTCCTCCACCGCATTACTACCAGTTTGGTTAGCCCAATCAATATGTAGATTAAAGTCACCCATGATAACTGCTGTACCTTTATTGCACACATCCCTTATTTCTTGTTTGATGCTCTCCCCAACCTCACTACTACTGTTTGGTGGTCTGTACACAATTCCCACTAGCGTTTTCTGCCCTTTGGTATTCCGCAGCTCCACCCATACCGATTCCACATCATCCAGGCTAATGTCCCTCCTTACTATTGCGTTAATTTCCTCTTTAACCAGCAGCGCCACCCCGCCTCCTTTTCCTCTCTGCCTATCCTTCCTAAATGTTGAATACTGCTGGATGTTGAGTTCCCAGCCTTGGTCACCCTGGAGCCACGTCTCTGTGATGCCAATTACATCATATCCGTTAACTACTGTCTGCGCAGTTAATTTGTCCACCTTATTCCGAATACTCCTCGCATTGAGGCACAGAGCCTTCAGGCTTGTCTTTTTAACACACATTGCCCCTGTATAATTTTTCTGTAATGTGGCCCTTTTTGTTTTTTGCCTTGGGTTTCTCTGCCCTCCACTTTTACTATTCTCCTTTCTATATTTTGCTTCTGCCTCCATTTTATTTCCCCCAGTCTCCCTGCATAGGTTCCCATCCCCCTGCCATGTTAGTTTAACTCCTCCCCAACAGCACTAGCAAACACTCCCCCTAGGACATTGGTTCCGGTCCTGCCCAGGTGCAGGCCATCCGGTTTGTACTGGTCCCACCTCCCCCAGAACCGGTTCCAATGTCCCAGGAATTTGAATCCCTCCCTTTTGCACCACTCCTCAAGCCACGTATTCATCTGAGCTATCCTGCGATTCCTACTCTGACTAGCACATGGCACTGGTAGCAGTCCTGAGATTACTACTTTTGAGGTCCTATTTTTTAATTTAGCTCCTAGCTCCCTAAATTCGGCTTGTAGGACCTCATCCCATTTTTTACCTATATCGTTGGTACCTATATGCACCACGACAACTGGCTGTTCACCCTCCCTTTTCAGAATGCCCTGCACCCGCTCCGTGACATCCTTGACCCTTGTATCAGGGAGGCAACATACCATCCTGCAGTCTCGGTTGCGGCCGCAGAAACGCCTATCTATTCCCCTTACAAGCGAATCCCTGATCACTATAGCTCTTCCACTCTTTTTCCTGCCCTCCTGTGCAGCAGAGTCACCCACGGTGCCATGAACTCGGCTGCTGCTGCCCTCCCCTGATGAGTCATCCCCCTCAACAGTACCCAAAGCGGTGTATCTGTTTTGCAGGGGGATGACCGCAGGGGACCCCTGCACTACCTTCCTTGCATTGCTCTTCCTGTTGGTCACCCATTTATTATCTGGCTGTGTACCCTTTACCTGCGGTAAGACCAACTCGCTAAACGTGCTATTCACTGTTCAAATTTGACTTCAGTTGTTCAAGTTAAACAAGTGTGCATTCACTGGAAAAAATATATTGTGCCCCCATTTTGGTCAGACTCTAGTTGAACTAATAAAGGCAAAAGTTTGTTCAAAATTAAAGACTAATTCCAGATTCTTCTAAATTCTGCCAATAGAAACTGTTTTAATGATGACTTTTATCACACCATTTGGGCTTTTCATTTCAATCAGACTTATTTTTGGTATCTCTTATGCTCCAGATCCTTTCCAGAAGTTTGTCAATGTTGCAGTAAGACTTCCAAAGGGTTGCATGTATGATGGATAAGAACATAAGAAATAGGAGGATTAGTAGGCCCCTCAAACCTACTCGACCATTTAATACGATCATGGCCGATCCGATCATGGACTCAGGTCCACTTCCCTGCCTGCTCCCCATAACCCCTTGTTCCCTTATTGGTTAAGAAACCATCTATCTCTGTCTTAAATTTATTCAATGACCCAGCTTCCACAGCTCTCTGAGGCAGCGAATTTCACAGATTTACAACCCTCTGAGAAGAAATTCCTCCTCATCTCAGTTTTAAATGGGCGGCCCCTTATTCTAAGATTATGCCCTCTAGTTCTAGTCTCTCCTATCAGTGGAAACAGCCTCGCTGCATCCACCTTGTCAAGCCCTCTCATAATCGTATATGTTTCGATAAGATCACCTCTCATTCTTCTGAATTCCAATGAGTAGAGGCCCAACCTACTCAACCTTTCCTCATAAGTCAACCCCCTCATCTCCGGAACCAACCTATTGAACCTTCTCTGAACTGCCTCCAAAACAAGTATATCCTTTCTTAAATATGGAAACCAAAACTGCATGCAGTATTCGAAGTGTGGCCTTACCAATACCCTGTACAACTGTAGCAAGACTTCCCTGCTTTTATACTTCGTCCCCTTTGCAATAAAGGCCAAGATTCCATTGGCCTTCCTGATCACTTGCTGTACCTGCATACTAACCCTTTTGTGTTTCATGCACCAGGACCCCCAGTTCCCGCTGTACTGCAGCACTTTTTTTTCCCATTTAAATAATAACTTGCTCTTTGATTTTTTTCTGCCAAAGTGCATAACCTCACATTTTCCAACATTATACTCCACCTGACAAATTTTTGCCCACTCACTTAGCCTGTATGTCCTTTTGAAGGTTTTTTGTGTTCTCCTCACACATTGCTTTTCCTCTCATCTTTGTATCATCAGCAAACTTGGCTACGTTACACTTGATCCCTTCTTCCAAGTCGTTAATATAGATTGTAAATAGTTGGGGTCTCAGCACTGATCCCTGCGGCACCCCACTAGTTACTGATTGCCAACCTGAGAATGAACCATTTATCCCGACTCTCTGTTTTCTGTTAAGTTAGCCAATTCTTTATCCATGCTAATATATTACTCCCAACCCTGTGCAGTAACCTTTTATGTGGCACCTTGTCAAATGCCTTCTGGAAGTCCAAATACAACCCTTTATCCACCCTGTTCATTACATCCTCAAAGAATTCCAGCAAATTTGTCAAACATGACTTTCCCTTCATAAATCCATGCCGACTCTGCCTGACTGAACTATTGTTTTCCAAATGACCTACTACTGCTTCTTTAATAATGGACTCCAACATTTTCCCAACCACAGATTTAGGCTAACTGGTCTATAGTTTCCTGCTTTATGTCTGCTTCCTTTTTTAAATAGGGGCGTTACATTTGCAGTTTTCCAATCTGCTGGGACCTCCCCAGAATCCAGGGAATTTTGGTAAATTACAACCAATCCATCCACTATCCCTGCCGCTACTTATCTTAAGACCCTAGCGTGTAAGCCGTCAGGTCCAGTGGAATTTTCCGTCTTTAGTGCCATTATCTTACTGAGTACCACCTTATTAGTGATTGTGATAAGTTCATCCCCCTCTATAGCCTCTTGACTATCCACTGTTGGGATATTTTTCGTGTCCTCTGCTGTAAAGACTGATACAAAATATTTGTTCAGGAGTTTCTGCCATCTCCATGTTCCCCATCACTAATTCCCTGGTCTCAGGGACCAAACATTTACTTTAGCCACTCTTTATCTTTTTATATACCTGTAGAAACTCTTGCTATCTGTTTTTATATTTTGTGCTAGTTTACTTTCATAGTCTATCTTCCCTTTGTTAATTATTTTTTTAGTCATGCTCTGCTGGCTTTTAAAAGCTTTCCAATCTTCTGTCATCCCATTAGTTTTGGCCACTTTGTATGCCCTTATTTTTAATTGGATACCATCCTTTATTTCTTTAGTTAGCCACAGATGGTTATCTTTTGTTTTACACCCTTTTCTCCTCACTGGAATATATTTTTCTTGAGAGTTATGAAATATTTCCTTAAATGTACACCACTGTTCACCAACGGTCCTACGTTTTAATCTATTTTCCCAGTCCACTTTAGCCAACTCTGCCCTCATACCTTTGTAGTCTCCTTTATTTAAGCTTAGTACGCTGGTTTGAGATCCAACTTTCTCGCCCTCCATCTGAATTTGATCCATGCTATGATCACTCATTCCAAAGGGATCCTTTACTAGGAGATTGTTTATTAATCCTGTCTCATTACACAGGGGTTGGTTCCGTTACATACTGCTCAAGGAACCCGTCCCTTATGCACTCTAATGAACTCTTCCTCAAAGCTACCTTGACCAACTTGATTTGTCCAAAGGTTAAAATCACCATGATTATTGCTGTTCCCTTTTTACAAGCCCCCACTATTTCTTGCTTTATACTCCGACCAACAGAGTTGCTATTGTTAGGGGGCCTATAGACTACGCCCACCAGTGACTTTTTCCCCATCCACCCAAAGTGTTTCAACATCCTGATCATTTGAGCCAATATCGTTTCACACTACTGTCGTGATTCCATCCTTTACCAACAGAGCTATCCCACCTCCTTTTCCTTTCTGTCTGTCCTTCGGATTGTCAAAAACCCCTAAATATTTAGTTCCCAGTCCTGGTCACCTTGCAACCACGTCTCTGTAATGGCTATCAGATTATATCCATTTGTATCTATTTGTGCCGTCAACTCATCTATTTTGTTACAAATGCTACATGCATTTAGACAAAGAGTTTTAAAATTTGTTTTTTTTTTTTAAACCCTTTTTCCTGCTTGTTTCCTCTGTCCTTCAAATTCACTTTCTTCATTTTTGCTTTCTAATTCCAGCTTTAATTCCCCCCCTTTGAATGGATGATATTCTAAAATATACAGAGATCCAGTCATATCATAACTGATGTCTCAGATGTCTTGAAGAAACTGCATGAGAAAGGAATTGCAATGGATGATGTGATAATTCTTAAAGGCCAAAATTAAAATTCCATCGTTAAATGCACCTTTACAAGTCTATTTTCAATCCACATTCATCAATAAATGTGAGTGACCTTCATAGTTCCTTAGTATGGTAAACCAGTTAGGCAACCTTTGATGTCTAAAACAAAAATAAAATATGGATATGGAGTAGTGAGCAACAGTGAGCTTTCTGAGAGATAAAGAAAGAACTAACTACCATATGAATATAATATGATTCTGGGAGGAAAAACCTATGCCTCTGCCAATACATCTTTGTATAGATTAGTCATCCTACCATCGAAGTACCACCAATGGCAATGACTTCCAGTAACATGTGCCTAAATGAGTACACAGAAGGAAAATGCACACAAAATTTTGTATGTGGAATGGCTTTCCTAAGTATCATGTTGGAAATAAGCCACTGATTATTCAGTTAGACCATAAAAACATTGACCAATTACCTTCTAGCATGCAAAGGTTTTGTTTATATCTTCTTATACATTATTAAAAGGCATTCTTCGGATGATAGCTACATCAATTTTCTTTAAACTTTTGGATAGAATACACATAACATACCAAGGGATTCAAAAATCAAGAAACAAGCTAAGCAAAGCATATTGAGAAGGCATGAGCAACAAACCATCAAGAGATACCCTAAGAAAGAAAGATACTGAATCCTTCTGTTTGGCATACCGTCCTTGAATAAGGTCAGAAATGATATGTTGAAATTCACAAATAGACAGATATCGCACAATATATAGAAATCACCCTATTACCCAAAACAATGGCCCAAAATTTGCGGTCAGCGGTGAAGCAAAGGCGCTCGCGCTGGTCTCAAAGAAAGCTGTCCAGAGATCTCGTGATCTCTTTGGCAGGAAGTTTGCCTTTTCCAACAAAAATTAGGATTAGGATTCTCACATGGAGATAAGATAGAACCATTAAAAAATAGTTCTTTTTAAAATTGTAATTTTATCATAATGGATAAATTTGACACTCCACAAATATAAAAATTAGTTTTTTTTGCCATAACATATGTTTAGCAGTCAATATGCTGTTAATGGAGTATTTAACAGTGATATTACTGTGGAAAAGCTCAAGTTTTTCATTGATTTCACTACTTGCCGGCTATGGTGGGGGAGGCGGACGGTCAACAGCGCAGCCAGTGTCAGAGCAGTGAACAACTGACCACAACTTCAGGATTTCCGTGTTTAGCTGCGCGTGCGCTATATCCTGAAGTTGCGGTCAGTTTCGGTGGGGTAATGATGGGGAACACTGTTAGTTCACTGTTATTATCCACTGCGAATTCTGGGCTGACAGTGGTGACACTTGAAGTTCATATGTGTTGACCAGTGGGATGCCAAAATAAATAATTTCAGACAATGGACTACAGTTGTCACAGAAGCATGTGTCAAATTCAAAAGGAGTATGGTTTTACTCACTTTACAAGTGGTTCTAAATATTCAGAGTATTGGGGGAGCAAAGAGAGGCATGAAACACTATAAAGAGAGCACTAAATAATTACAAGACCCATACTTGACATACTTTCCCATGCCAATGGCCAACAAGAACGCCCCAAGTGCAGGCACACCATTTATTTAAAACAAATGACTTGCTAAGTTATAGTATTAGTAAACTGAAAATAAATATTAGATGTAAGATCCAAACAGCAACTTCCTCCATCTCTATCTCCCCTCCCCAACCAATTGTATTATAGTAGAATAGTAGAATATTTGATCAGAAGACGAGATATTTAAATAATCTTTCTTGGGGCAGAATACCCCTTTCCAGGATCATCTGAATTAGTAAAAGCGTGACATTTTTCTTAAAGCTCTATTCTTATAAGCTCGAAAACATCATTGAATTTGAAGATAATGGGTAGCCATATGAACAGGCCATTACCCCATCCCCATTCCCTGTTTTGTGCTATCAGACAGCCAGATGTAAGACGACAGCTACGATATCAAAATCATTCTCCAGAATGGATGTACATGGAAATTCTTCTGCAGAAGTGGATGATAGGAAGTTTCAAATTTGCATGTGCCAGCAACGGCAAAGAATGTGCTGCGGAACAGAAGGAATTCAGAGGCATGTTACCAGCTAGGAGACGGGGAAAGGGGAGCATAGGGAAGGAGGTGAAAGATCTGCAATGAATAATTTACCCAATCTGTTACGATCAAAATAAAAAGTCATAATTGATTGCAGCCACATTGTCCCAATTCTTTGAATGAGGTTCTACCTTTAATTATCCTTAACTAGCAAATTCTAATGAGATTTGTGGGTATCTGTCGTGTAAAAAGTGCAGAATTCTTCCCACTCGTTTCTATCCTCTAGCAGAAGCTAATTTATCACAGTTGTCAACTGCCACTCATTTCTTAGGAGTTCATTACCTATAAATTTAATTGTAAAGTACATAGCTGATGCATGAATGGTACTGGTAGATAATGTGAAAATATTCAGTCCATTACACTTTTTTGGCTATTGCTTGCAACTCATCCTCAACAAAGAATAATTTTGCAATTTCCCAAGCCAAGCACCATTTCCTAATCGACAGGATGAGCAAGCTATCTAGACTTATGCCAATGCTATATCTGAGCTGGCTGAGGTGATTCACTCTCTGATCCCTTCACATCTTCCTATGGGAAAGTATCGTACCTATGCTCTGCATGGTTGAAATCAGTAATTCACATGATGAATAATTTGTTACGTTGGTTCCTGCGCTGGAAGCTCCTTAATTAAATTCTTCTCTTTTGCAACTCTATCCACGGCCATCAATTGACTTTTTCTCCCCAAACTCCTCACTTGAGCAGAGGAAGATCCCCAGGTCCCAAAAGTGGGTGAATTTTATCCTAAACTACAAATTTAAAGCCAACTGTACAGGAAATAGCGCATTGCCCATCCCACACACCCGCATGTTTTGTGTTTTTACTGTACTCATCAACGCTGGCACTCTGCTCAAATTTGACTTCCTGGATTCCTCCATCATCTGGATTATGCTAATCTGCTGGACTACGACAACAACAACTTGCATTTATATAGCACCTTTAACATAGTAAAACGTCCAAAGGTGCTTCACAAGTGTTATCAAACAAAATTTGACACCGAGCCATATAAGGAGATGTTAGGACAGGTGATCAAAAGCTTGATCAAAAAAGTTGGTTTTAAGGAGCGTCTTAAAGGAGGAGAAGTAGGGAGACAGAGGTTCAATGAGGGAATTCCATAACTTAAGACCTAGGTAGCTGAAGGCATGGCTGTCAATGGTGGAACGATGAAAATCAAGGATGCACAAGAGGCCAGAATTGAAGGCACGCAGAATCTCGGGGGGGTTGTAGGGCTGCAGGAGGTTACAGAAATAGGAAGGAGCGAGGTCATGGAGGGATTTGAAAACAAGGATGAAAATTTTAAAATTGTGGTGATGCCGGATCGGGAGCCAACAAGCACAGGTATGATGGGCGAATAGAACTTGGTCAGAGTTAGGATATAGGCAGCAGAGTTTTGGATGAGCTCAAGTTTACAGAGGGCGCAAGATGGAAGGCAGGCCAGGAGAGCATTGAAATTCCCGAGTCTAGAGATAACCAAGGCATGGATGAGGGTTTCATCAGTCGACGAGCTGAGGCAGGGCTGAGACGGGCGAGGCAACAAAGGTGGAAATAGGCTGCCTTACACTGCAAGATTCGGTTGCTGTGACTTGATTCTGCTGCTTAGTTATTTTTGGGATGCTTTTCTACAATAAACGCGCTATATAAATGTAAGTTGGTTATGCAATGTTGTAATGTATGTCAGTACCACGATACCAAATGATATTCCAAGTCCCAATTTAATTTCAAATTCACCAAGAAATAAATGTTCTAACGAAAGATCATCGACCTGAAATGTTAACTTTGTTTCTCACCACAGATGCTGCCTGTGCTGCTGAGTATTTCCAGCATTTTCTGTTTTTATTTCAGATTTCAAGCATCTGCAGTATTTTGCATTTGAAGAAATAAAAGTAACTGCTCTTACCTCCAGCAACAAGCCCGGATTCTCCTAACTGAATGGCCACTCCAAACCCACCAAGTTTCACAGGTGCTGAATTCTCCTTCGAAGCAAGTAACACACAGTGCGGCTGTAAAAGGAATAAAAAACATTGAATAGTTTGTACAAAAATAAAACAGCTATTGACAAAAAGCTTATCTTTTGCGATTTTATTAGTACAAAACAGCTAAGGTGTTGGATTTGCAAATTTCATTGTTTCATTTCTTCAAAAATCTAAAAAGTCGATTTTTAATTCAATATTACTACAGCCAAATTAAAGAGTTAGAAGAATAGCCATATAAATCTTAAATTACAAAAGGATGACGTCTATATATTTAGTGGTACCACTCATTCCACCAGTTTCATTGCGTTTTATACATAAACTGTGAGTCAGTTAGCGTAGGAGCACACTTTGTGTAGAACTTCTTCAGTGGTGTTACCAAGGAATCCAGCATCATAAATTAGGATTCTTTCACCTATCCCTCTATTTCCATCTGTTGTGCTTCAGTGACGTCACTGAAAAGCTGACCCTATACACAATATCAGGTCTTGGGAACATAGAAATACAGAGACGAATCTATAGATATGCAAGAATTTCCCTTTATAATATGTGATTATGTAACATGCAAGTGAACATACAATTCAAAGGAATACATAAAAGGTAAGGCCCTAAAATGGCATTATTCTCAAGTATATTCAATATTTAATTAAAAGATTTAAAATACAAGCATGCGAGAACCTGTGAGGGCTTAGGCATGAAAACGACCATTCCTGAACCTCTTCTCCCATTACCTTTTTTCACATTCTCATTAAAAAAAAGCTGAAAAGCAGAGTGCTGGAGGTAAAGCCAACAATGCAGTATCATGTTTCTGAGCTGCTTACGTGGGCTTTGCAGCAAAACTTTTTTTTTTTTTTAAAAGAATTTTAAAAAAAATTACACATAGGCATATATTTTACAGACTAAGGCTGAAATACAGGGTCCTATCTTGGAATAGCCCTTTAATTTGAAAGAGCTCCCTGTTTGGATGATTTGGTAAAATACCTTAAATTTATATATAACAAGTACCAAAAAAAATTCTGTTGGCCACTATATAAGAAAAGGGAAGAAGCATCTCAGACAAAATATTTAACAAAGCAGAAGAATTTCACAATAAGGTACTGGTTCGGTTCCAACCATAAATTTGGACATCCTGCCCCGAATTGTACCACAGACATATTCATTACAAAAACTGAATGGATCAATACAAAAACTGAGATGTAGTGAGGGCTTAAATTTACCAAGACAGTTCAGAATTTTACAAATTATAACCATATGCATGAGGAGTGATTTGTAGCAATTAAACTAATACTATACTGTGGTACTTGTGCTGCTGGACTGGCTTTGTGAAAAACCAAGCTGCAGTAGTTTAAGGACCATTGAATTCTTTCAGCTTGATATACACTAACTATAATAGCTGAAAGAGCTCCATATATTGGAAATATATATAACCCACAATTTGTTGTCACTTCCACACCAAAGAATGTTGACCAATTTTAAAAAAAAAAAAAGTTGGATAATACTGTAAATTAATAAATTGGCTGCAGATTTCTTAGGTTATATTTTGTAAGCAAAAATGTACAAAATCTCTGAGATAACATGATGAACATTCAGTAAACAAGTTTCCAAATGGGTTTGTTGAGCTGCTTGTGGCATTAACTACACTTATCAGTTTCCTCAATCACAAATGCAAAAAATCCCAACAAAGTCATTACCAAACAGCTGTAACTTATGTCAACATGCAAAACATATCGGGGTGGAAATTTGGTCGCGCCTCAGTTGGGGCGGTGTGGTAAATTTTGCATCAGCAAATGGTTTACGTCTGCCGCCGCAAAATTCATTAGCTGGGCCTGGAGTCTGGAGCGGAGCGCTAAGGGAAGCGTTGCATGCCTCTTTTAGATCACTAGATCGACTGAGCAAGGGAAAATCCCGAGCCCAGGCCTTGGGGGGGTGGGGGGGAAACACACCTGAAAAAAAACACCCAAAACTTATGTATGCAACAAAGGTTCAAACTGAGTACTGTTTAACTAAGCACCTTGCTTCTGCTTTATTTAGGCCCAAAGTGCCTGACTCATAAAATGGATGGCCTTTTATACCAGAGTAGTACCATGTGCGTGCTGCTCAGTGGCCTCCAACAATGACACCATCTGGTGGCTACAAACAGCATGTACATACATGACAAAAACATTCCCAATACATAGCTCACGCCACTACATAAATCGCAAAACATTTTAAAAAAATCAATCACACTTAGCTCAGGTTGGCATTACTCACAGGCGGTCCCACCAGGGTGCACTACAGGTCGGGCGACAGCCAAAAATAGAGCCGGTGTCACAACCAGGGGCGTTGCACACCGGCTCGCCTCTCCTGGGCGGCACTGCTCCGCCCCCCCGTTGATACCGGCACCGAATGTCCCGGTAGGGCGCTGGAAGCTGGCTGCCCAGGCGCTAGTGCTTTCCGCCGCCATTGCCGCCCCTCTGGGGCGCAAAGGAGGACGGCGGAAGACCAAATTTCCACCCCATAGAATCATACAGCACAGACCATTCAGCCCATTGTGTCTACACTGACTCTTTGAAACAGGTCCCACTCCCCTACTAATTCCCCAAAACCCTATAAATGTCTCCTGTTCAAGTATACATCTAATTCTCTTTTGAAAGATATTATTAATCTGTTTCCATTACCTTTGCAGGCAGTGCATTCCAGATCATAGCAAGTCACTGCATAAAAAAAATGTCTCATTTCCCCAGTGGATATTTTGGCACTTATCTTATTACTGACCCTCCTGCCAGTGGAAACCATTTTTCCCTATTTACTTTATCATGCCTCTATTAAATCTCCCCTCAACCTTCTTTTCTCTGAGAATAATCTCAGTTTCTCTCGTCTCTCCACTGAAGTTCCTTATCCCTGGTACCATTCTGGTAAATTTTCTACTCCCTCTACAAGACCTTAACATCCTTCCAAAATGTGGTGCTCAGAATTGGGCACAATACTCTAACTGAGGCCTAACCTGTGGTTTGTAAAGGTTTACCATAACTTCCATAACTATATCGTCTCTTCATGTATAGCTGCCCCAAAACTTACAAGTAAAAATACATGAGGACAAAATATATGTAAACCTTTCCAATCTGTTTTCCTGGGATACAGGATGCCCATGAAGCAATTAGTAAGGCAAATGGCATGTTGGCCTTTATTGCTAGAGGGTTGGAATACAAGAGTAAGGAAATCTTGCTACAATTATACAGGGCTCTGGTGAGACCACAGTATTGCACACAGTAATTAAGGAAGGATATACTTGCCTTAGAGGTGGTGTAACAAAGATTCTCTAGATTGATTCTTGGGATGTGAGGGTTGTCCTATGAGGAGAGATTGAGTAGATTGGGCCTATATTGAAACATACATGATTCTGAGGATGACTGACAGGATAAATGCCGAGAGGTTGTTTCCCCTGACTGGAGAGTCTAAAAGTAGGGGGCATAGTCTCTGGATATGGGCCGACCTTTTAAGACTGAAATGGAGGAGTAATTTCTTCACTCAGAGGGTTGTGAATCTTTGAAATTCTCTGTCCCAAAGTGCTGTGGATGCTTAATTGTTGAGTATATTCAAGGCTGAGATAGATAGATGTTTGGACTCCAGAGGAATCAAGGGATATGGGGATAGGGCAGGAAAGTGGAGTTGAGTTTGAAGATCAGCCATGATCTTACTGAATGGCGGAGTGGGCTCGAGGGGATGTATGGTCTACTCCTGCTCCTAATTCTTATGAAAATGGATGATAAAGGTCTAGGTGCATTCTTCTGACTTTTTGAAGTTAGTAATGCCCATTTAGCTTTGTTCCCATCTCCAGGACATGTACATTTCTACTGCATTGTCATCATGGCAATCAGAAAACCAGACTACTGGGCTGCTAAAGTCCCAGAGGAACGTGGGCATGTAACCCAACAGAAATTTTGTGCAACCATGCTCTCTTCTTGACGACCAAAAATATCTAAATAATAATTATTTCGACTAATCAGTGACACCACTGTGAAAATTGGATAGTTTAAACTTTCAAGGTATGCTAGATATGTTTCTAATTTAAAAAAAATGTCCATTAACTTCCCAGTTACTGATGCAAGAAGTCTGCAGAGATATGGAAACACAAGTTATTTGGTACGATAATGATAACATAGTGTTGTGGGTATACAGAAAAAAAGATCAAAAAACATCTGTAGCAGAATATAGGTCATTTGAATGGAGTAAACTCAAAATCATGCATACTTGGGGACCGGAAGGCTGTTGAGTTCTGCAGAACTGTATTGCATTGCTTTCAGGAGTAGAAGGGGCAAGGGATGCAAGAAATAAATAGTATCAGAATTACTGGCAGGCCAGCAATTGCTAAATCAACTGATAAACAGATAACATTACTAGCGTGTGTGCAAGATAATATTTGTAAGTTTAAACAGCATTTTATTAACATGCAAAAAAGGTAAAATTATAGCAATGCCATATGAACATAATTTAGCCCATGAAGCTGGTCTCTTTCACAGATCACATGCATCTGTGTAACAATGGCTTTTTAAAATAATCTCCTTAGGGAAAGTTTTGCAAAGTTTTTCACTGGTCACCTAAGATAACGGAGCTGAACTCCAGAATACTGACCTAAACATACAACCTATATTTATCTTTCTCCACTTAGTTTGCAAAACTTAAACACTCCCATGGTTCTAGCAAATGAAGTGCAGACAAGCTGTCAAAATTCCTACCTTCAATAATTTAAGTGAAATTAGCAGACATAAATTAGTCTCCATGCTCCATAAATTGTTTGATCTTTATTTATATTTAACAACAATGTGCTATCCAATTTCAAAATAGGTATTTATTCAGTTTTTTATGGGTTTATTATTCTTTTTAAAGTATGTTTAGTTATAGGCGTGCAAGTCAGATTGTATTACAACCATGACAATGTTGCCCGCTCCCCTCATTTCCTCTGCAATTTTCTCCTGAAATTATTCACTACTTGCAGTGTTACAGGTGCCAGCTGTGCTCCAGTACTTTGCCCAAATGTCAATATTCATACATTGAGCCTCAACAGTGAGTAGCAGTAGGCTATTTAATCTTGGGAATCACAACAGTGAGCCTAATAGACAACACCACAGGTGGACTTTCAAAAGAGTTACCAGATAGCCATCAACTTGTACAATTTTCTCCTCCAGATGCATTGAAGCCAATTGGAATGCCCCAGCCACCACCAATGTTCCCGTGAAGATGCTCGGCCACGCGGCTGTCTCGAGGTTCTGTGCAAGCCATTTCCCGGCTTCTGAATGAGAGATTTTGCGCATATGCGAAATTTTGAATGGGATCACGCACCCCCCCCCCCCATTAAAATGAGGGCTAACATTGACCACCATCCTGACTGAAATCAGTTAATTTAGCAGAAACTAGGAATCAAGTCTGGAATCTTCCTGATCTGCATTGCTCAGTTATTCAGTGGATAAACCTGCTGAGTCACTGGGATAAATAAACAAGCAACATGTTTATACAACTTAATTTTCTTGTATCTCATTGTATTCTCAATTATATGTAACTTTACAACAGTATGGTTAATATCAAGGATATTGCTCCAGTTTGATTCAGTGCAAACCTGGCCTTGATCTTTGCACAGATTAAATTTCTCATCCTTTATTGTTGTCAACTTCTGAGAATTAGTTCTGGCTTGGGTAGTTTCCTTTTGTCACTGTGGTTATGGCCAAATATTTTTCCTATGCTCCCAAATCCTGCCAATTATGTTAGGCGATTTTAATAGCCGCCACACCAGGAGAGAGAGAGTCAGGTCAAAATTGAGTTGACTTTTTGGAGTGGGCCTTGCTCCATGACTTTCACCTCATCCATGACCCAAAGCAACAGGGCATTTTCATTCTACCAGCTGGAAGCAAGGCAACTCTTCTGACCTCACCTGGATAGGTAAGGTTGGAACCAAATGAGGGCAATCCCACTGAGCTTGACAGCAGAGGAGAGGCTTTGAAGGTGGATGGCATGGTCAAACGTGTCAGAGTGCTAGGAAAGTTAATGCACCACGATCATAGTCAGATAGAATTTGTTTTGTGCATGTGAGTAGAGCAGCTTTGGTGCTGTGGAAGGGGTGGAAACCTGATATACTTTGCAATTACAATGAGGGAGTACCATATTGTCTGCAGTATCATATTTTCGATAGAATGTTAAGCAATTCTCATAATCTAGGTGGATGTTAAAGATTCCATGACATTATCTGAAGATGCGCAGGAGCTCTCTTAGTTAACACTAAAAAAAAACTTAATCATACATATTTTGGGGGTTATTAAAGCTGATTTAATTCTTATATCTAAGGACGCATTTATCGATTAAGTCGTCCATGCACTTCCAACTCAAATTCATGAGAACGTTATCATGCAGAAGAATTGTAACTTTTGTCTAAAATACCACTTAATAAACCACATCCAGGGGAAAAGGAAACAGATGCAAATAGCAAAATGTACAACGTCAGCAGAACTACCACAGTGAAAAGGAAATCCACAAACATTAAATCTACTAGATGTGAAAGAGGAATAGATTTCAGTTAAGTTTCTCCAGATCAAGAAGCCTTTGAATACTGGATTCTTCAGTATTGAAAAATAAGTTTAATTGATTTGATAAGTAGCACCGTGTCGATTTATGCACAGCATCCAGACATCTTCACAGGTATGTGATGGACTTTATTAATGCAAATGCTTTGACCTGTAGAACTTACTTTGAAGATTCTCCATGAATTTACATGTTCCTTGGCTATTTACCACATGGAAACAAAAATATCCACTGCAGTTTAAAAAAAATGCAACATAAGCTTTAAAAAAATATATAACTTATGCTAAACAAATCAAATAGAAATGGTTGCGAATTAATGAATTTATAAGAAACAGCTGAACTTTCATTGGTATTTGGAAATGTGCAGGGATGTGGGGGAGGGGAAATTGAGAAGGATGCAGTTAATAATAATTGGCTGGGGAAACACCTTTTCCAATTACTCATACAGAACCTATGTAGCATTTGGTTTGGGAAATTCTGCCACATTTTAGAAAAACTAACATTTCACACTTGTGCAACAATGTGCAAAACACCAAAGTGAATCAAAATTAAGTTTAACAATTAGTATCAATAAAATTATAACATTGCATAGCAGCGAGGGTAGGGAATGTGTGTGTGTGTGTGTGTGGGAGGGGGGGGGGAAAGAAAGAGAAAGATAATCACTAGGCACCCGACCTATCCCTTCAAGAATTCTGCACTGGTAGAAGATTTGTACGTGATGTGATGTTAAACTTTTCTTCGGCAGATGATCCAAAATACTTCCTTATTCATTGCAACTTCATATATAGAGAACGAATTAATGTGCTTTAATTTAGTGCTTTTTATGCTATCCTGAATGGACAAGACAGGTCTTTGGTTTAAACAGTTCATCCAAAAGTTGGCATCTTCAACAATGCCGTGCCAGCTGAGATTATTTACTCAAATCTGGCAGTACAACTTGAACCCACAAGAGAACAGAGTGGTACCATCGAGCCAAATTATCAAATATAAATGACTGCCACAATGACCAGAAGCTGCGTAGATGCATTCTACGCATTAATCTGGAATCCGATATCGATGATGTTTCTGCTTTCACATCCCCCCTTCCCCAGCATTCCCCCCCCCCGCCCCACACAGAGCCCACTCATACCCAACTTTCCCCCCCCACCCCCACCCCCCCAGAGCCCGCTCCCTTCCTGGCTTTCCCCTCCCCCACGCTCCCTTCCTAGCTTTTTCCCCTCACTGAGTATGCTCCCATTCCCAACTTTTTTCCCCCTACACTCCTGAAAGCCCGCTCCCTTCCCGGCTTTTTTTCCCCTACAGTCCAGAATGCCTGTTCTCTTTTCCGGCTTTTATTCCTACAGTCCCGAAGGCCCGCTACCTTTACAGCGTTTTTCCCCCAGAGCCAGTGGGTCGCAAAGTGAACAACCAAAAAAAAACTTAAGACTGCACTTCAACTTCATTGGCAGCAGTCGCTGCCATATTAATATGTTCATGTGGTTCAGAAAAACAGATGGATTCTCTATGCAAGCTTAGTGCACAGTAGTGAATACTCATTATCCTGAGCCTACCAGGTTGAGACAAGTAATGTTCGGTGAAAGCATGCAGCCTACTCCACATAGCCGTTTTTGAGACCAACCCATCTTTTTTTGATCCAAGATGTTGAGTACAACTCAGTGGGTTGGATTTTCAGCTCTTTTGCGCCTCTGCTTGTGCCCCGGTAAATGCTGTTTTGGGGCGTTACGCCTGGTGTCCAACTTTTAGCGCCCAGCCAGTAAATTCGGCCCATGGTTTGTGGCGGCGTAAAAACTTTCACTGAGATCATGACGTCAATCATCCTGCAAGGCTCCGCTAGCACCCTGGATGCAAAATTCGGCCCTGATGTCCCATTTAACGTCAAAAACCAAGCATTCCCAGGGTGCAGCAGGAGGTATTGGCAGCATTTTTAAATGGAGGGATGAGGATCCTACATTGCAAGTCACATCGACTGCAATGGTTGTGCACATCACGCTGCGTAAAGCTTCGACTTTCAAACAGCACCTTTATCTGCCATTACAGTGTCCTTACAAGGCGAATGAGAAAAATTAATGGGGGCATTACTAGTTCACCAATGTGTCATGCTCCATGCTATTGCCAGGCAGCATCAAGCTGGAAGAAAACATCTCGGCCCACGGATGAGGAGAGGCTGAAGACATCTGGGGAGGAGGGCTTACCCCCCCACGGGTTTACATGCACCAACACTCATACCTCCAGCTCTCCGAGGAACAATTGTGAGAAGGCCGCGCTTCGAAAAGGAAGTGCTGACAGATATGCCATCTCCTACAGGCAGACCGATGCCTGGACCACTCTGGATACTCCCCTCAACAGGTATCCAAATTCATTGTGTTGTGCGCATGTTGCACAACTTGGCCATCATGAGGGGCCAGGTATTGCCAGTGGGGATTCACTTCAGGAGAAGGACGATGAAGAGGAGCCACACCATCCACGGGGGAGGCAGCATGGAGTTGCTGCCGGACAAAGAGTCGCACGTCACCAGCTCTCCTAAATGGAGGAAATTCAGGGATGGAGCTATTACTGGACTTGCTATGTGCCCCCCATAAAGGCACATTTCTGGTGAATGCTGGAATGATGCACAAGACACCAATGGCAAATGATAAATCATAAATCTTACTACAACAGTCACAAAATCTCCCCCCACCAAAATAAAATCATACAATATACAACGTTATGTTGCAGGGCACTAAACGGCAATCAAACTTTATTTTTAAGTGCCGCAATTTTTGGATTGGGCGCACATAGTCTGTTGTGTAATACCTGATTTAACGCCCCTGATCATGGATCCTCATTTTTTTACCAGAATTTCCCAGTCAATGGTGCAAACTTTTTTCAGGCGGTATCTTTAGTGTCCTGCTGCGATTAACGCCCAGATATCGGGAAAGCTGAAAATCTAGCCCAGTGTCTCAAACATTTTCTCATGGATTCCTAGATTCTCCCAGAGGGTTGTGAATCTGTGGAATTCTCTGCCCAAGGAAGCAGTTGACGCTAGCTCATTGAATGTATTCAAATCACAGCTCGATAGATTTTTAACCAATAAGGGAATTAAGGGTTATGGGGAGCGGGCGGGTAAGTGGAGCTGAGTCCATGGCCAGATCAGCCATGATCTTGTTGAATGGCGGAGCAGGCTCGAGGGGCTAGATGGCCTACTCTTGTTCCTAATTCTTATGTTCTTATGTTCTAATAACAAATGGTGTAACATTTTGCAGCAACATGGAATGGTGGGGTGTGGTTCATGTCTGCAATCCTCTCTTACTACTGAGCTCCTAATCTCAACTATACTGATCCACTGGAACTATCTTGCACCTGACAGCAGATTCAGGTGGTATAAACTGAGTAATCTAGAAAGATCATGAAAAATGGAGTGCAGAAAAATGATACAAAATACAGAGAAGATAATATTTAGTAATTTCACAGTCTTTAACTACAGCTTCCAGCATCACTGTGCGTGAGAGAATTGCTACTTAAAAACAAATATTTCCAGGCTAAGCAGTTAAGAGCATTCAGGAAAACTGGCCTTGATCCCCAAGCAACCAGGGGAGCTAGGAAAATCTAAACAAATACTCCATCTCATCCCAAAATAATCAGAATATAAATACTATATCGATTTCATATTAGGTTTTAACTTTCTTTGACTTGCTTTTATTAACAAAAATCTTATGCATCAGACATTATTTTCACCAATCGAGTTTCTTCTTTAAACAACAGATGGTTTAATGGGCATGAGAAATGAATACTATTTCAGCTGCAGTGAACAAAGTAGAAATGCACAAGTGGGAATCCATAAAAATAAGTCAGTTTTTGACTGTTCTGGGGCAGGGGCCGTGCCAGGAGCTGGGAGCACGTGGTCCAAACTGAGTGACAGTTGCACTGACCCAATGGTGGGCGATCAGTGCCAGCCCAGCCTCGCAACCAATCAGGGCAGGGGGAAAGCGATGGAGGAAACTTTAAAAGTTTGATTGACGCTGGGTCTGCTCCAATGGGGGGAGGGGGAGAGGAGGGAAGGGAGGGGCAGAGGAGGGAAGGGAGGGGCAGAGGAGGGAAGGGAGGGGGAGAGGAGGGAAGGGAGGGGGAGAGGAGGGAAGGGAGGGGGAGAGGAGGGAAGGGAGGGGGAGAGGAGGGAAGGGAGGGGGAGAGGAGGGAAGGGAGGGGGAGAGGAGGGAAGGGAGGGGGAGAGGAGGGAAGGGAGGGGGAGAGGAGGGAAGGGAGGGGGAGAGGAGGGAAGGGAGGGGGAGAGGAGGGAAGGGAGGGGGAGAGGAGGGAAGGGAGGGGGAGAGGAGGGAAGGGAGGGGGAGAGGGAGGGAAGGGAGGGGGAGAGGGAGGGAAGGGAGGGGGGAGAGGGAGGGAAGGGAGGGGGAGAGGGAGGGAAGGGAGGGGGAGAGGGAGGGAAGGGAGGGGGAGAGGGAGGGAAGGGAGGGGAGGGGGAGAGGGAGGGAAGGGAGGGGGAGAGGGAGGGAAGGGAGGGGGAGAGGCGGGGGAGGGGGAGAGGCGGGGGAGGGGGGGCGAGAGCGGGGGAGGGGGGGCGAGAGCGGGGGAGGGGGGGCGAGAGCGGGGGAGGGGGGGCGAGAGCGGGGGAGGGGGGGCGAGAGCGGGGGAGGGGGGGCGAGAGCGGGGGAGGGGGGGCGAGAGCGGGGGAGGGGGGGCGAGAGCGGGGGAGGGGGGGCGAGAGCGGGGGAGGGGGGGCGAGAGCGGGGGAGGGGGGGCGAGAGCGGGGGAGGGGGGGCGAGAGCGGGGGAGGGGGGGCGAGAGCGGGGGAGGGGGGGCGAGAGCGGGGGAGGGGGGCGAGAGCGGGGGAGGGGGGCGAGAGCGGGGGAGGGGGGCGAGAGCGGGGGAGGGGGGCGAGAGCGGGGGAGGGGGGCGAGAGCGGGGGAGGGGGGCGAGAGCGGGGGAGGGGGGGCGAGAGCGGGGGAGGGGGGGCGAGAGCGGGGGAGGGGGGGCGAGAGCGGGGGAGGGGGGCGAGAGCGGGGGAGGGGGGGCGAGAGCGGGGGAGGGGGGGCGAGAGCGGGGGAGGGGGGGCGAGAGCGGGGGAGGGGGGGCGAGAGCGGGGGAGGGGGGGCGAGAGCGGGGGAGGGGGGGCGAGAGCGGGGGAGGGGGGGCGAGAGCGGGGGAGGGGGGGCGAGAGCGGGGGAGGGGGGGCGAGAGCGGGGGAGGGGGGGCGAGAGCGGGGGAGGGGGGGCGAGAGCGGGGGAGGGGGGGCGAGAGCGGGGGAGGGGGGGCGAGAGCGGGGGAGGGGGGGCGAGAGCGGGGGAGGGGGGGCGAGAGCGGGGGAGGGGGGGCGAGAGCGGGGGAGGGGGGGCGAGAGCGGGGGAGGGGGGGCGAGAGCGGGGGAGGGGGGGCGAGAGCGGGGGAGGGGGGGCGAGAGCGGGGGAGGGGGGGCGAGAGCGGGGGAGGGGGGGCGAGAGCGGGGGAGGGGGGGCGAGAGCGGGGGAGGGGGGGCGAGAGCGGGGGAGGGGGGGCGAGAGCGGGGGAGGGGGGGCGAGAGCGGGGGAGGGGGGGCGAGAGCGGGGGAGGGGGGGCGAGAGCGGGGGAGGGGGGGCGAGAGCGGGGGAGGGGGGGCGAGAGCGGGGGAGGGGGGCGAGAGCGGGGGAGGGGGGGCGAGAGCGGGGGAGGGGGGCGAGAGCGGGGGAGGGGGGCGAGAGCGGGGGAGGGGGGCGAGAGCGGGGGAGGGGGGCGAGAGCGGGGGAGGGGGGCGAGAGCGGGGGAGGGGGGCGAGAGCGGGGGAGGGGGGCGAGAGCGGGGGAGGGGGGCGAGAGCGGGGGAGGGGGGCGAGAGCGGGGGAGGGGGGCGAGAGCGGGGGAGGGGGGCGAGAGCGGGGGAGGGGGGCGAGAGCGGGGGAGGGGGGCGAGAGCGGGGGAGGGGGGCGAGAGCGGGGGAGGGGGGCGAGAGCGGGGGAGGGGGGCGAGAGCGGGGGAGGGGGGCGAGAGCGGGGGAGGGGGGCGAGAGCGGGGGAGGGGGGGCGAGAGCGGGGGAGGGGGGACGAGAGCGGGGGAGGGGGGGCGAGAGCGGGGGAGGGGGGGCGAGAGCGGGGGAGGGGGGCGAGAGCGGGGGAGGGGGGCGAGAGCGGGGGAGGGGGGCGAGGGAGCAAGTGGGGGGCGAAAGGTGGCGGATAGGGAAGGAAAGCGAGAGGGGGAGGGAGGGAGTGAGTTGGAGGGAGAGAGGGGGAGGGTAGGAGAGGGAGAGCGGGGGGAGGAGGGTGGGAGAGGGAGAGTGGGAGGTTTGGAGGGAGAGAGTGAGAGTGGACATCAACATTGATTCTATAGACAAAGATGATAACAGTCTGAACAAGTAATGTTGCAATAAAGATACTAATTTGACCGCAAATGTTTTGCGGGTCTCTGCTAGTATTCATAATTGCTCTTGCCTGAAACCTTTTTCAATTGATTGTTGGTTCAATGGCCACCAAATATATAATAACTGGATGTAGTTTATTCCATTTATGTCGAGTGTTTTTGTTTTTGACGTCGTTACATTCCAATGTTTCCACTCTTCTGAGCTCCTCAGGCCAAAAATGTTCGACACCCACGCCTCCACTAATGGCTCTGACATTGGCTGCTAGGAGTTCTGAAGAGGCAGCATGGTAATGCCTTTCTTTGAGCTTTCATTTCCCCTTATGGAAAAGCACCTGTCTTCTACTCAAACGTTTACTGGATATTTAAGTTGTGCACTCGCCATTAATCTGTAGTGGTGCTCTTGCTGCCATGTCATGGAAGTTATACCCAGTTTACTGCAGAAGTTAAATAAGGGCCAGTATTCTTAGAAGAACATTTATTAATGTAAATGCACAAATTATATCATACTTAGGTGCAGAGAGGAAATAGATCTAAAAAAAGGTTCACAACTACATCCTAAATCTAGTCGACTCAACCAGTTTTAGTATTTCATGGTTGGAAGCTCTGAATTAATATTCAGGAACAAGGAGGATCAGACACAGCCAAAATGATGCAAGCATTTACTTTAGAAATTATAGGGGGAAAGGAAATATTCATGTTCATGGTTCCTACCCAACCCAGAATCTTGGATCCCAGAGAAAATGTGTTTCTGTACCAATAAATAACATTTATTTATTTTTCCGGAGACTTAATTTTTTTAAATTGTTCAAGTGTACAAGGGAGAATCTGCATCTGGAGTACCTTCTGTAGAATGTATTTCGATTAAGTTGTTTATAGCAGCATCATAATCCAGAACTAAAAATAGATGTGGGTATAAAATTGTCAGCAAAGAGCTCACTTAAGTGCGATGAGATATAACTATGACTAAGACAATTATAATACAGTAGAAGTAAATTTTACACAAATATGGCCTGTGGCTGGGTTGTTAAGAGTATAATTAGAGGGGTATACTGAATTAGTTAATAACTTAATAAATATCATGGCAGGGCAGCTCAGTCCTGTGGAATACACATCCTGTGCCATGTGGGAAGTTCTAGACGCTTCTCGTGGCTTGGATGAGCACGTGGGCATCAGTTAGAGCAGCTTGAGCTCTGGGTTTTGGAACTTGAGGAACTTTGGTGGCTGGCATCACTTCAGTGCATTTACAAGGCTGAGAACTTCGTGAATAGCACGTTTCAGGAGGTGGTCACGCTGCAGCTTAAGAGTGTGCAGGCAGAGAGGGAACGGGTGACCTCCAGACAGACAAGGAGGACCAGGCAGGTAGGGCAGGAGTCCACTGAGTGCATCTCGCTCGTTAACCGGTTTTCAGTTCTGGATACTGGTAAAGGTGATGGTTCCTCTGGGGAGTGCAGCCAGAGCCAAGTTCATGGCACCATGGGTGGCTGAGAGGAAGAAAAGTGGAAGAGTAATAGTGGTAGGGGATTCGCTGGTTAGGGGAGCAGACAGGCGTTCTGTGGCTGCAGACGTGACTCCAAGATGGTATGTTGCCTCCCTGATGCTAGTGTCACTGAACGGCTGCAAGACATTTTGAGGCGGGAGGGTGAAGAGCCAGAGGTCGTAGTTCATATTGGCACCAATGACATCGGTAGAAAGAGGGATGAGGTTCTGCAGGCAGATTTTAGGGAAATTGGAAATAGATTAAAAAGCAGGACCTCAAAAGGTAGTAATTGCCGGATTACCCCCGGTGCCACATGCTAGTGAGTGCAAAAATAGGAGGATAGAGCAGATGAATGCATGGCTGGAGAGATGGTGCAGATGAGAGGGCATTCGATTCCCGAGGCATTGGGACAGTTTCTGGCAGTGGTGGGACCTATACAAGCCAGACGGGTTGCACCTCAACAGGGCCGGGACCAATATCCTCGCCCCGGGGTGGGGTTGCTAGTGCTGTTAGGGAGGGTTTAAACCAGCTTGGCAGGAGGATGAGAACCTGAGAGTAGATTCAGAAGGGTGAGAAGAAAAACTAGAAATGAAAGGCAGAAAATTAGTAAGCGAATTTAGAAGGCAGAGAAAACAAAGGCTAGAAAATAGACAACAAGGGAGTTTGGTAGTGCTAAATGGTATATACTTCAATGCAAGGAGTCTAGGGAATAAGGTAGATGAGCTGAGGGCACCTGAGAGTATGATATTATAGCGATTACTGAGACATGGCTGAAAGGGCAGCTCAACATTCCTGGTTACAGGGTTTTCAGACAAGATAGAGAGGGGGATTAAAAAAAGGAGGGGTGGTCACAATACTGATTAAAGAAACAATTGCAGCTGAGGAGGGATGATATATTGGAAGGATCATCAAAATGAAGCCATATGGATTGAACTGAAGAGCAAAAAAGGGGCAATCACATTGCTTGGAATGTACTCTTGACCCCCCCCCGCCCCCCCCCCCCCCAAACAGTTAAGAGGGAGATCGAAGAGCAAAACTGACTGCAAAAGCTTCTATAGATATGTGAAGAGAAAAAGATTAGTGAAGACAAACGTATGTCCTTTGCGGACAGAATCAGGTGAATTTATAATGGGGAACAAAGAATTTAGCAGACCAATTGAACAAATACTTTGGATTTGTCTTCACTAAGGAAGACACAAATAACCTTCCGGAAATACTAGGGGTTCGAAGGTGTAGCGAAAAGAAGGAACTAAAGGATATCCTTATTAGTCAGGAAATTGTGTTAGGGAAATTGATAGGATTGAAGGCCGATAAATCCCCAGGGCATGATAGTCTACATCCCAGACTACTTAAGGAAGTGGCCCTAGAAATAGTGGATGCATTGCATGATCATTTTCTAACATTCTATTGACTCTGGATCAGTTCCTATGGACTGGAGGGTAGCTAATGTACCACCACTTTTTAAAAAAGGAGGGAGAGAAAACGGGTAATTATAGCCTGACATCGGTGGTGTGGAAAATGTTGGAATCAATTATTAAAGATGAAATAGCAGCGCATTTGGAAAGCAGTGACAGGATCGGTCCAAGACAGCATGGATTTATGAAAGGGAAATCATGCTTGACAAATCTTCTAGAATTTTTTGAGGATGGAACTATTGGAGTGGACATGGGAGAACCAGTGGATGTGGTGTATTTGGACTTTCAAAAGGCTTTTGACAAGGTCCCGCACAAGAGATTGGTGTGCAAAATTAAAGCACATGGTATTGGGGGTAATGTACTGACGTGGATAGAGAACTGGTTGGCAGACTGGAAGCAGAGAGTCGGGATAAACAGGCCCTTTTCAGAATGGCAGGCAGTGACTAGTGGGGTGCCGCAGGGCTCAGTGCTGGGACCCCAGCTATTTACAATATACATCAATAATTTAGATGAAGGAATTGAATGTAATATCTCCAAGTTTGCAGATGACACTAAACTGGGTGGCGGTGTGAGCTGTGAGGAGGATGCTAAGAGACTGCAGGGTGACTTGGACAGGTTAGGTGAGTGGGCAAATGCATGGCAGATGCAGTATAATGTGGATAAATGTGAGGTTATCCACTTTGGTGGCAAAAACAGGAAGACAGAATATTATTTGAATGGTGACAGATTAGGAAAGGAAGAGGTGCAACGAGACCTGGGTGTCATGGTACATCAGTCATTGAAGTTTGGCATGCAGGTACAGCAAGCGGTGAAGGCGGCAAATGGCATGTTGGCCTTCATAGCAAGAGAATTTGAGTATAGGAGCAGGGAGGTCTTACTGCAGTTGTACAGGGCCTTGGTGAGGTCACACCTGAAATATTGTGTTCAGTTTTGGTCTCCTAATCTGAGGAAGGACATTTTTACTATTGAGGGAGTACAGTGAAGGTTCACCAGATTGATTCCCGGGATGGCAGGACTGACATATGAGGAGAGACTGGATTGACTGGGCTTGTATCCACTGGAGTTTAGAAGAATGAGAGGGGATCTCATAGAAACATATAAAATTCTGACGGGATTGGACAGTTAGAGGCAGGAAGAATGTTCCCGTTGCTGGGGAGTTCCAGAACCAGGGGTCACAGTCTAAGAATAAGGGGTAAGCCATTTAGGACCGAGATGAGGATAAACTTCTTCACTCAGAGAGTGGTTAACCTGTGGAATTCTCTACCGCAGAAAGTTGTTGAGGCCAGTTCGTTAGATATATTCAAAAGGGAGTTAGATATGGCCCTTTTGGCCAAAGGGATCAAGGGGTATGGAGAGAAAGCAGGAAAGGGGTACTGAGGTTGAATGCTCAGCCATGATCTTATTGAATGGTGGTGCAGGCTTGAAGCGCCGAATGGCCTACTCCTGCACCTAATTTTTATGTTTCTATGTTGACAAATTTCTGTGATGTGCAGAAACAATAGGGCAGTAATAGTAGAGGGATTTCAACTACCCTATTAGCTGGGATAGAATTAGTGTGAAAGATATAGAGGGAGCAGAATTCTTAAAATACATTCAGGAGAACTTTTTTAGCAATGTACGTAGCAAGCCCAACAAGAGAAGGGGCGGTTTTGGACTTGGCTTTCGGGAATGAAGCTGAGCAGGTGGAAGGGGTAGCAGTGGGTGAGCATTTTGGCGGTAGTGATCATAATTCAGTTAGATTTAGGGTAGTTATGGAAAAGGACAAAGATAGACCAGGAATAAAAGTTCTCAATTGGGAAAAGCCAATTTTTACTAAGTTGAGATGTGATTTAGCAAAAGTGGACTGGAAACAGCTACTTGAAGGTGAATCAGTGTCAGAGCAGTGGGAGGTATTCAAGAAGGAGATAGTGAGAGCTCAGTGCAAGTATGTTCCCTTAAAGAAAAAGGGTGGGACTAACAAATCTAGAGCCCCTTAGATGTCAAGGGGCATACAGGGTACGATAAAGAAAAAAAAGGGAAGCTTATGACAGATACCGAGGGCTCCATACTGCAGAAGAGGAATATAGAAAGTGTTGGGGTGAAGTTAAAAAGGAAATTTGGAAAGCAAAGGAAGGTCATGAAAAAATACTGGCAAGTAAAATCAAGGAAAACCCAAAGATGTTTTATAAATACATTAAGAGCAAGAGGATAATTAAAGGAGTAGGGCCTATTAGGGACCTTAAAGGTAACCTGTGTGTGGAGGCGGAAGACGTGGGTATGGTTCATAATGAATACTTTGTGTTTGTTTTCACAAAAGGGGAGGGATGATGCAGACATTTCAAACAGGGAAGAGGAGTGTGAATTATTAAGATGAAATAAAAATAGAGGGGAAGTATCAAGGGGTTTATAGTCCTTGAAAGTGGATAAATCCCCAGGCCCAGATGAAATGTATCCTAGGCTGTTAAGAGAAGAGAGGAAATAGCAGAGTCTTTGACCATCATTTTCCAATCCCCTCTGGCTACAGAGGATTGGAGGACTGCTAATGTTGTACCGCTGTTTAAAAAGGGAGAAAGGGATAGACCGAGTAATTACAGGCCAGTAAGCCTAATCTTGGTAGTGGAAACATTTTTTGAAAAAATTTTGAGGGGCAGGATAAATCTTCATTTAGAAAGACACGGATTAATCAAGGACAGTCAGCACGGATGTGTTGAGGGAAGGTAGTGTCTGACTAACTTGATTGAATTTTTTGAGGAGGCAACAAGGAGGGATGATGAGGGTAGTGCATTTAATGTAGTCTATATAGATTTTAGCAAGGCTTTTGATAAGTTCCCGCATGGCAGACTAGTCACGAAAGTAAAAGCTCATGGAATCCAAGATAAAGTGACAAGTTGGATCCAAAATTGGCTCAGAGGCAAGACGCAAAGGGTAGTGGTCGAACGGTATTTTTGTGATTGGAAGGCTGTTTCCAATGGGGTTTTGCAGGGCTCAGCACTTGCTTTTTGTGGTATACATCAATGATTTGAACTTGAATGTAGGGGATATGATTAAGAAGTTTGCAGATGATACCAAAATTTGCCGTGTGGTTGATAATGAACAAGCTGAATACCGCAAGAAGAAATCAATGGACTGGTGAGGTGGGCAGAACAGTGGCAAATAGAATTCAATCCGGAGAAGTGTGAGGTAATGCATTTGGGGAGGGCTACCAAGGCAAGGGAATACACAATAAATGGTAGGATACTGAGAAGTGTAGAGGAACAGAAGGACCTTGGAATGCATGTCCACAGATCCCTGAAGGTAGCAGGACAGGTAGAAAAGGTGGTTAAGCAGGCATACGGAATACTTGCCTTTAATAGCCGAGGCACAGAATAAGAGCAGGGAGCTTATGCTTGAACTGTATAAAACACGAGTTAGGCCACCTTTAAAGTACTGCGTGTAGTTCTGGTCACCAAATTACAGGAAGGATGTGATTGCATTCGAGAGGGTACAGAGGAGATTTACAAAGATGCTGCCTGAACTGGAGAGTTTTAGCTATGAGGAAAGATTGGATAGGCTGGGGTTGTTTTCTTTGGAACAGAAGAAGCTGAGGGGAGACCTAATTGAGGTGTATAAAATCATGAAGGGCCTAGGTAAAGTGGATCGGAAGGAGCTATTACCCATAGCACAGGGGTCAATAACCATGGGCATAAATTTAAAGTAAATGGTAGGAGGTTTAGAGGGGATTTGAGGAGAAATATTTTCACCCAGAGGATGGTGGGGGTCTGGAACTCACTGCCTGAAAGGGTGATAGAGGCAGAAACCCTCATAGCATTTAAAAAGTACTTGAATATGCACTTGAAGTGTCATAAGCTACAAGGTTACAGACCAAGAACTGGAAAGTGGGATTAGGCAGGATAGCTCTTTGTAGGCCGGCACAGACACAATGGGCCGAATGGCCTCCTTCTGTGCTGTAAATTTCTATGATTCTATTCATTGAGAAACTGTTTTGACTCTCTTACTAGGATGTACACTTGTGGAATTTGAAACATCAGTCAGTTTCAACCTCCAGCGAGCAAGGAAAATAAGTTCATAGGATTTATCCTTTAGTTTTTTGGGTACATTTTTTAAATTTTTTTTATAAATAGCTAAAAGTTATGGCCCAATAATATAAAAATATACTGTTCCAACTATCCAATGCTCTTCAAAGATGCCAGCAATGTTTCAACCAGTTATGGATCACATATTACAAGGGGTAAGGTGCGTGGCATGTTTCGATACCGAATAATTTGAATGAGGAAAATTTCAAATGAGGTGTTCACCCAATTGCAATGCTGCAAAGCTCACGTGAAGCTAACAAAGTGTTGGTTTACACAAAAGAAAGTTGAGCATTTGAGAAGATTGTGAAGAATTTATGCTCTACAAATGAAAAAGTTGTCAAATGCAATACATTTGAATTGGGATCTTTCCTGAGATTAGATTGGTGCCCAACTTCTCCACGAACTGCGGCGTGAGCACTTGCAAACATAAAAAGAAGTGTAAATTAAGAAATTTCAGAGAAGTATTTCTTCAAAGTAAGCAGCAGTTACTCAACAGTGGTGTTTTAGATTATCACACGAGAAATCTACTGTCTGAGTTTACTTTCCCGATATTAATCAGCAGCAAACAAAAATATATTTAATTGAAGGGAACGATCTGGCCATTATACTCAAGAGTGAAAACATTTCACAGGCATTTGCATAAGATAAATTTGCAACCAATCACAAACCACAGAGGATTATTTTCGGATCCAAGTCAGTTATCCCCATCTTAGGTACTTTAAAAGTGCAACACTTGACTATATAATCAGCAGACTACTCAAAGCTCATCAAGGTTACCAAGAAAATAATTGGTAGTTTATGGCAGAGATGTAAACATGTGCTATTTCTCTTATTTAGATGAGCTGCCCATTTTGGCAAAGGACACTTCAGAAGAGATCCAGATGTAAAGATCCAGTTGTCACACAGGTATGGAACTATGTATTCTTTAGACTATGTATTCTCTAGAACTGCTAGACTTGACTATTCCAACGCACTCCTGGCTGGCCTCCAACATTCCACCTTACGTAAACTTGAGGTCATCCAAAACGCGACTGCCTGTGTCCTAACTCGCACCGAATCCCATTCACCCATCACCCCATTGCGCGCTGTCCTACATTGGCTCCCGGTTAAGCAACGCCTCGATTTCAAAATTCGTATCCTTCTTTTCAAATCCCTTCATGACCTCACCCCTCCCTTTCTCTGCATTTGCCTCCAGTCTCTCCCCCCCCCTCCCCATCTCTGTATTTGCCTCCAGCCACCCCCTCCCCCATCCCCCAAGATATCTGCACTCCTCCAATTCAGCCCTCTTGAGCATCCCTGATTATAATCGCTCAACCATTGTTGGCCGTGCCTTAGGCCATAAGCTCTGAAATTCCCTGCCTAAACCTATCTATCTCTGTTTGCGCCTTAAAACCTACCTCTTTGACCAAACTTTTGGTCACCTGTCCTAATTGCTCCTTATGTGATTGTGTTAAATTTTTTGTCTTATAACATTCCTGTGAAGCGCCTTGGGATGTTTTACTACGTTAAAGGCACCATATAAATACAAGCTACTGTTGTATGCAACTATTTGAAAAAGGAAGTTTTGCTCCTATCAAAACCCATCAGCAGCAGTGTTGGATGTTTTGGGGTTTAGAGTGATATTCCTACCTACACAGAGGTACATTAATGGTGGAACAACACAAGGACCACACTGAAATGTGCCACGTGAAGATGTTGATGAAAAACTATTGCAGGTGATCTGGCCTTGCTATTGAGAGATTTGAGCAGAATTGTGGGGTCATCATGGCTACAACTCTGAGGTGGCCCATTAGAGTCTGGAAAAAGAGCCATAATGATTTTGCAAAGAAGGTTCAATATTATTTGTTACTACTAACGTATAGCCATTCAGAATGTGGAATGATTTCTCACCATCTCAAACGTGCCTTCCAACATCATTGGAATTTATTTGCTTCCAATGCCATTCCAGAGAATGGTCTCTGACAATGGACCATAATTGACTATTGTTGAGTTTGCTAAATTTAAGACATTATAATGGAGTTATATACTCTGTTCCATAATATCGCTCCACCTCAAATAGTGTTCCACCAGAGAAAATTATTTTTCTCTATCTACCCTATCAAATCCTTTAATCATCTTAACCACCTTAATACTCTGATCTATTTTTCTTTCTTAGGTTCAAAGTGGACGACTTCGCACTTCCCCACACTGAACTCATCGGTCACAGGTTTTCCCACAGCTGAGTTAATCCCCTGATTTAACTGAACCAGTTAAATCATGGAATTACCCCAGCTTTATCCATTAGTACAGGGATTGTTTACCACATTCACCTAAAAGAACTGAAAGGGTCAAGAATGGAAAGTCCAAAAATCAATAAAAAAGACAGCAGACACAAGCTGAGCACAATAAAGGATGTACAAATTTAAGGGTGAAGAAAAGAAAAGACTTGCATTTATATAATGCCTTTCACAACCACCAGACATCTCAAAGCGCTTTACAGCCAATGAAGTCCTTTTGAAGTGTAATCACTGTTGTAATGTGGGAAACGCAGCAGCCAATTTGCGCACAGCAAGCTCCCACAAACAGCAATGTGATAATGCCCAGAAAATCGTTTCTTATTATGTTGATTGAGAGATAAATATTAGCTAGGACATCGGGGATAACTGCCCTGAAGAATGTAACAGTTAACAACTGACTGTGATTTGCGTGAATGTTCTATTTATCATGCCTCTATAGCCTTCTTTGTAACTTACCGCATGATCTATTGCACATTATTTCTTTTGTGCATGTATTGAAAATCAAACAGGCACAATGAATTGTGTGGCAAGTTCATTGGTCCATAGACTCCCTTCAAAAGAGAGCTGAAAGCATTGGCAGGTGTGGTTATGATAAATTTTGATTTAGGGAGATTTACACAAAGATTTTTTTTCAATATCCTGGACAATAATGGTGTTAAAATGATCAACCTAATAAAGCTGCAGTCCGTCAAACAACAACAACTTTCATTTATGTAGCACACTTAACGCAACAAAACGTCCTAAGGCACTTAAGAGCGGTATTTGGAAAATGGTGACATGATAGATCCAAGTCAGCATGGATTTGTGAAAGGGAGATCATGCTTGACAAATCTTCTGGAATTTTTTGAGGATGTTTCCAATAAAGTGGACAAAGGAGTACCAGTTGATGTGGTATATTTGGACTCTCAGAAGGCTTTCGACAAGGTCCCACACAGGAGATTAATGTGCAAAGTTAAAGCACATGGGATTGGGGGTAGTGTGCTGACGTGGATTGAGAACTAGTTGTCAGACAGGAAGCAAAGAGTAGGAGTAAATGGGTACTTTTCGGAATGGCAGGCAGTGACTAGTGGGGTACCGCAGGGTTCTGTGCTGGGGCCCCAGTTGTTTACATTGTACATTAATGATTTAGACGAGGGGATTAAATGTAGTATCTCCAAATTTGCGGATGACACTAAGTTGGGTTGCAGTGTGAGCTGCGAGGAGGATGCTATGAGGCTGCAGAGTGACTTGGATAGGTTAGGTGAGTGGGCAAATGCGTGGCAGATGAAGTATAATGTGGATAAATGTGAGGTTATCCACTTTGGTGGTAAAAACAGAGAGACAGACTATTATCTGAATGGTGACAGATTAGGAAAAGGGAAGGTGCAACGAGACCTGGGTGTCATGGTACATCAGTCATTGAAGGTTGGCATGCAGGTACAGCAGGCGGTTAAGAAAGAAAATGGCATGTTGGCCTTCATAGCGAGGGGATTTGAATACAGGGGCAGGGAGGTGTTGCTACAGTTGTACAGGGCCTTGGTGAGGCCACACCTGGAGTATTGTGTACAGTTTTGGTCTCCTAACTTGAGGAAGGACATTCTTGCTATTGAGGGAGTGCAGCGAAGATTCACCAGACTGATTCCCGGGATGGTGGGACTGACCCATCAAGAAAGACTGGATCAACTGGGCTTGTATTCACTGGAGTTCAGAAGAGTGAGAGGGGACCTCATAGAAACGTTTAAAATTCTGACGGGTTTGGACAGGTTGGATGCAGGAAGAATGTTCCCAATGTTGGGGAAGTCCAGAACCAGAGGTCACAGTCTAAGGATAAGGGGTAAGCCATTTAGGACCGAGATAAGGAGAAACTTCTTCACCCAGAGAGTGGTGAACCTGTGGAATTCTCTACCACAGAAAGTAGTTGAGGCCAATTCACTAAATATATTCAAAAGGGAGTTAGATGAAGTCCTTACTACTCGGGGGATCAAGGGGTATGGCGTGAAAGTAGGAAGGGGGTACTGAAGTTTCATGTTCAGCCATGAACTCATTGAATGGCGGTGCAGGCTAGAAGGGCTGAATGGCCTGCTCCTGCACATATTTTCTATGTTTCTATGTATCAATAAAAAAAACATTGTTGAAACCGAGCCACAGAAGGAGATATCAGGACAGATGACCAAAAGCTTGGTCAAAGAGGTAGGTTTTAAGGACAATCTTAAAGGGGGGGAGAGGGCAGGGGGAGAGGTGTAGAGAGGCAGAGAGGTTTAGCGAGGGAATTCCAGAGCTTATGGCCAAGGCAGATGAAAGCACAACCACCAACGGTGGAGCAATTAAAAAGCCAGAATTGGAGGAGTGCAGAGATCTTTTCTTTAGTTAAGAATAAAACAGAAATGATTATAAATTTAGGAATCGTTGTGCAGCCATTTTAATTAGAGTGCCTTGATGGAAAACCTACCTTCAATCATTTGATCCAAATAGTCCATATAATCTTTGAGAAATGATGGATAATACACAGCAATTAGTTCAGTAATCAGGATGTGGGAAATATTGGTAAGGCCACATTTATTGCCCATCCCAATGGTGTTGGTGGGCTGCCATCCAGCAATTATATTTAGAAATGCTTGGATACTTCAGAGGAAATTATCAACCAAATATCGTGAGACTGGAGTCAATCATGTGTAGGCTAGCCTGGGTAGGATTTGCAGGTTCTTGTCCCTAAAGGACATTAGCAAGCCAGATAAGGTTTACAATAATCCAATAGCTTTTCATGGTCATTTTCTGGTGCTAGGCCATAAATTACTGAATTTACTGAATTCAGTTTCACAACCTGTAATGGTGAAATTTGAATCATGACCACTGGGTTACCAGCCCTGTACCATAAACACTACCATAGTATTGATGAAGTTGAGGCAGAAATAGCAAGACGACAGACTTTGCTAGAAATGTTAAGAATAGGGAGATGCTTTGCGTGCATAACACCTGCCAATATCACCAAGATATTATAGGGAGCAAGGAGAAAAATACTCAAGTAAATATAGGAAGAGATAAATGAAACACTGTTGTGTTGTCATCCACTTATCAGATAGAGGCTGATTATAAGCCAGTGGACCTTAAACTAGTAAATGTTCATAACATCACATGCTCATTTTCTTTCATATAGGAACTTGGGACATTTTGGTGCCAGTTTTATTAAGCAAACTAAATAGAAGGATGTTGTATTGAGCTCTTCAGCAGATATCTGCCACCACTCAGCATAATGTCATGTTTCCCCAGGAGTTGCAAATTCTCTTCATTTCCTAATTTTAGGCAATGGGGTGAAATTAGTCAATACCAGAATGCAATTATTTCAATGGGAAAGAAAACCGGGTGCGATGCACAACAGTCTTCTGATTCGCTATCAGCCTGTTTTGTGCTACTGGCATTGACCAATTTCACTCCCACTATTTCCTCTTTTCCAAAATCCCTGGCCTTCGAAAGTACTCAAACAGAAATACCTATATCAAAATCATACTAAATCATATATGGGCCATATTTTTTTGAGAGATTTGTAACCGGGTTTTCGCCACGATTTGACCCTCTGCGGCGAAAACCTGGTCTCAAAGCCTGGGCGGGATCCTCGGGTACCTGTTTGCGGCAGCGCTTCCAAGTATCGCTGGGAAGACGTGCAACGACTCCGATTGCATTTGCGATCGAGTTTTGGCACTTTCCCGACCCATACACCGCGCCCAGAAAAGCAACAGATCAAACCTGTCGATGCAGCCCTGCCAGCAGCGACAAGTCAGAAACCCTGCAAAAAAGGTAAGTTAAAGTTTTTATTTTTTTGCAGTGACTACTTAGTTAAGGGTCTTGTAAATGTTTTTGGAATTTTTTTTTACCCCCCCCCCCTCTCCCCGCCCCAACCAGGCCTCTCTCGCAGCACAAACGACCCCGGACTAAAGTTGCTGAAGGTCACGTTTTTGCAGCGCAAATAATCGTGGAACGTCTCCCTTACTCCAAAGGCCAAAAGTTTGGCCTAAAAACAGTAGCACAGCGAACACAGTAATGTTCACGTATCGCTACCGTTTTCGCCAAAAAACCCCGAAAGCCGAAAATCCGGCCCTTAGTCTGAAATCACTTGGCTTCAAACAAGAACCCAGACTGCATTTCACTAGTACCAAGTCACAATGTGCAGGTGAACAGAAAAGGGTTTGGCTATCTTTGATGACCAACACTAAAAGTGAGTTGATCAGGACATAGTCATTACTAAATTAGCTCTTCTTACCAACCAGCTGCTACAATAAAATAGAGGGTGTTGATCAAAGTAGGACAGAGGAAGATTGGATGTTGACCATAAGCACTTTTGAGCAAGATGCTGGCACAGATGTTGAGGACCAGGGCTACATCTAACATACTTGATACTCACCATTCAAGTAAGCCAGAGAGTACAGATAAAAAACCTTTAGACACTCAGCAGTGGCAGATTTGTTTTTTTAGGATTATTTATATTACTGCTGCAATCAATTCTACAGCACTTTAGTGGAAAAACCAAGATGTATAGAGCACACATTCATAGTGGTTTGTGTAACACATTAGGCATATCTGTACACAATAGTAAATGTCCTCACAATTAACACAACATTTAAAGCCCACAGCCTTTGATATTAAGAATTACACGGAGAAATGCTTGGCACAAAAAGATTTGCACATTTTTTAAACTAATGAAACATGAAGATTATTCCTTTAAACAGTCGGTAAACTGGAAAATTAAACTAAAGAACTACAGTGAAAATGTTTAAAAAAAATACAAACATAGGAACAGATCAGCAATGTCACTGATAAGGAAGGAATCATACAATGCAGGAAGCAATGTTAGGTAGACAATGTCTCTGCCAAAATTCAGGTGATTATTTTTCCCTCACTGTTAATTTGAGCTTATCTTTGCGTTGTTGGGATGAAGAAAGTTGGTCAATATTTTCATATAAAGCCTGAAAAAATGTTACAATCTAGATATGATTGCATATCTAGTCACTGATTTTGAGGAAAGAGAGGGTTAGCTTTCCAATGCAATTGTATTAAAAAGGACAGGGACTTAAAAATATTTTAAATTAAACTTTGTTTAAAACAGATTATCTGGTCATTATCACATCGCTGTTTGTGGGAGCTTGCTGTGTGCAAATTGGCTGCCGTGTTTCCCACATTACAACACTCCAAAAGTATTTCATTGGCTGTAAAGCGCTTTGAGACATCCGGCGGTTGTGAAAGGCACTATATGAATGTAAGTCTTTCTTTTCTTTCTATCATTCCTCCTTATAGGAATATGCCTGGTTTGTACTCCGCCTTGAAGGCTTGGCCCTGCTCATTTACTGTTTCTTTGGCTAAGCTTCGTTTCCAGATCCATTCTCAAATGACTGAAATTGGCTCTCTTCCAACTGGATTGATTTTCACCGTTGATTTTTCTTTGCCTGTTTCCATAATTACTTTAAACCCAATATATTACCACCCAAATGTTCTCCCACTGAAACGCACTCCACGAGCACTACTTCATTCCCTAGAACTAGATCCAGCACCACTTCATTGGGCTAGAAACATACTGATTAAGAAAGTTCTCCTGTACGCATTCTAGGAATTCTTCACCTTCCTTGCCTTTTACTGTTTTTTCCCCAGTCTATATTAGGGTAGTTGAAGTCCCTACTATTACTGCTCTATTATTTCTACATTGCTCCAAAATTTACCTACAGATTTGCTCCTCTATCTCCTCCTTACTCTTTGGGAGTCTATAACAAACACCCAGCAATGTAACAGCTGCTTTTCTGATTCAGTCCTTGAACCCTCTCAAGAACTGTAATATCATCTTTGATCAATACTGCCCCCCCCCCCCGTTCTTTTTTCCTTCCCTATCCCTCCTGAATACACTGTAGCCAGAAATGTTTAGTTCCCCTTTCTGCCCATGTTTAAGCTAGATCTTCATGCCTCTGTTATAACCATTATATCATAACCCCATGTGGCAACTTGTGCATGTAGCTCATCAACCTAATTTGTAACACTCCTCACATTAACACACATGCATTTCAACACAGTGCTCGTCAGCTGTTTTTTCCTCCATTTAATTCCTGCTCTTTCTACACTATTCTTTATTGAACAGGATATGGGGTTTTGTATGATCTGCTTCTGCCTACATGATTAGCAGGAAAGAAGCGGAAACAGTGGAAAGGGAATTAAGTTTATGCGGGGTGCTGAAAACCATGGGTTCAGTCTTCCTGAATATCAACTGGAATGAAAATTTAACTTATCCAACTTGATGTCTGACAGTACATAGATGGTTGCGGAGTTAAGAGAAATGGTGGAAATATACAGATAGATATCATAACAACAACAACTTATATTTATTTAGCGCCTTTAACGTAGTAATACATCCCAAGGTGCTTCACAGGAGTGTTATAAGACAAAAAAACATGCATATGGAAGCTGATCCTGTGCTTGTGGATGATGAAATTAGGAACAACATGCAGATGAGGAAGAGGAGTTAGCCAAGGACAGATTATTAGGGTTGGGATATGTGCTGGTTCTATTTGAACAGTAGAAGTGGAAGCATGCAAGAAGAGTCCCAAAGAACTGGTCATCAGAGGCAAGGCAATGTAAGAGGAAAATGTGATCAGCTACATCAAATGCTGCAGAGAGGTCAAGGAGGACAAAGAGATAATGCACTATGGTCTCTATCACTTGTGACTTTTCAGGACAGTGGCAATGAGCAGGGCAGAAACTAGACTGAAGGGACAGTCAACAATTTTTTTTTCTAGAATTAGGGCAACATTTTTTTTAGGACTAGGGTTAAAGTTACATCAGAATACAGTATGTACAGTGCCACTATAAAAATGCAAAGTATTTCTCTGCAGTAGTTTCTGCTGTCACTTATTGCAGACAGGGATCAGTACTCTGTTTAACATTATCATTTTATATTAATGAACAATGAACAGACCTAGTCAAAATCTATGGCTTGATCATAGAATTATACACCACAGAAGGAGGCCATATAGCCCATCGTGCCTATGCCGGCAGTTTGAAAGAGCAATCCAATTAGTCCCACTCCCTGCTCATTCACCATAGCCTGACCCATTTTTCCTCAAGTATATATTCAATTCTATTTTGAAAGTTACAAGTGAATCGGCTTCCATCACCTTTCAGGCAGTGAATTCCAGATCACAACAATTCGCAGGATAAAACAAATTCTCCACATTTCCCCCTGCTTATTTTGCCAATTATCTTAAATCTGTGTCCTCTAGTTATCAAACTTCCTGCCACTGGAAACAGTTTCTCCCTATCTGCTCTATCAAAACCTTTGATCACCTATTAAATCCCCCCATAACCTTCTCTGCTCTAAGGAAATCAATCCTAGCTTCTCTAATCTCTCCACATAACTGAAATCGCTCATCTGATACAATTTGCATTTAGTAAATATGTGTTGTTTATCATTTCTAAACCAATGTTCTTCCAAGCGATAATTAATTTTGTTCCGGATTATGGTCTCTAGCAGTTTCCCCAACACCGATGTTAGACTTACTGGCCTAACTGAGTAATGTCTTATAAAGAGGTTTTCCTTCTTTTAATAAACTTCATACTAAGAGAGATTCTATTTTATTACAGAAATAAAGCTTACAACCAAAGCATCCTTATTACCTGAAAATATGGAGACTACCAATCTGCTGATGAGCTACTGGCAATCAGAAAATGGAAGTAAATTACTAAAGGCAAGGATGGAGGTGAATACATCAGCTGACCAAAACTGTACCATACACGAGAACTTTCTAATGGTTCTTTTACCAATAGCTTACTCCGTAATTTTTCTAACTGGACTGATAACCAACATTTCAGCACTGTGTATATTTTTCTTCATTCAAAGCAAGAAAAACACCATCCATGTCTACTTGATCAATATGGCAGTTGCAGACCTCCTCTCAATTGTCTGCCTCCCTTTCAGAATAGCATATCATGCAAATCATAACCAATGGATGTTAGGGAAATGGGTCTGCAATATTGTAGGCAATGTATTTTACATGACTATGTATATTAGCATTACACTTTTGGGATTCATTAGTGTGGACCGGTACTTAAAAATTACAAAGCCATTACAGCACTATAAATTACAGAAAGTCAACCGAAGCATCATGATTTGTGGTGCTATCTGGTTTATCTCCAGTCTGTTTGTTATACCAATGCTTTTGAAGCCCAAAACAACTGGCAGTTCCAATGACAATTTCAAGTGCTTCCATTATAGAGAAAAAAATAACTTTAAAGCACACATAAATCTTGTCATTGTGTTAATTTTTTGGATTGTTTTCCTTTTCCTCAGCCTTTCATATGGAAAGATTGCTAAAAAACTTTCAAAGCTCAGTGTCGAAAGACCTGGTTTTTCTAACAGTAAAATTCTCAGCAGAGTTGCAACAAAAACATTCATTGTTCTTTTCATTTTCACCATATGTTTTGTCCCATATCACATCAACCGGTTCTTCTACATTGCATCTCAGCTCCAGCAAACAAGCTGCCACTGGAAAAACGTGGTGAATAAAACAAATGAGATAACACTCTTGCTTTCTGCTTTCAATAGTTGTCTGGATCCAATCATGTACTTTCTGCTCTCCAAGACTGTTAGAAGAACTGTACTGAGTTTAGTGAGTGAAAAATTCCAGAAAGAGACAAGGAGTGAAAGCACTTAAAAGCTGGTATATTTGCCCTGGATGTTCATGGGTCTGTCGCAAACAATTTGAAGTATATAGTCACATTTCTATTTACGTACTCAAAAAAAAAATCAGCAATAGACAAAAAAAAAGTAAGTTCAGATTTGTTTGCACATATAAATAACCGGAACCAGTTTGCATATTCGCGGATAAAGTGGACAGAAATGTAATAAGTAAAAACGAGTTGAAAGTTAGAATTTTTTCCAAGTAAAATCTAATCTCAAAAAGTAAGGATGTTGTGTGATAACTTAAAGCACTTCTTTATTCTCATGTTTTTGAAAGGAAAGGCACTCAAGCATATCAGTTTAATTATTAGAGATGCTGTCCGACTGTGTGGTTAAGTGGATTATGGACAGTATCCTTCCAATTTTGTGACCTAGTTTTAAATCCAGCTTTTCCCTCCGATAGATATACAAGTGCTAAGTGAGAAAGTTTGGGGAGTATCAATCCAATTGCTGGAGAACATGTCATGAGGGTAACCCATAACTGGCAGTCTCACTCAGGGAGGCCATGACAATGGCTGGTAGTAAAATACCACACAGTAGGTAACATTCTTCTGAAGCTGCACTAAAGGAGAAGTACGTTTTACTTAATTATCACGTAATTCTAAATATTATGTAGTGAGATATCTACACTCAATGAATGATCAGACTGCATTAACATTTAATGTTTTAAAATTGGTAGTTACAGGTATCCAGGGAACGGATTTGTAGAGCAGACCTTTATCCAATACATTTATGTTCTGTGATATTAATGTGGTGTTCTATCCATATCTGATGGATCCCATTCATGATTGCTACTGAAAAATAAGTTTACAATGCCACCCTAATGGAAGCTCTACAAAGAAAATCTACCATTTGGAGCATAAAACATGGTAACAAATGGTGAGAGCGATATCAGTAAAAGTACAGTTGTCTATTTGCAACATTCAAATTATGTAAATATACAGAATAATACATTTCCCCTTTAAGGCATTTGTGACAGAAAGGAAGAAGCTTTACCCCGGCTCTAGTTGCGCCATATGTGACCTGAAAGTGCTCAATATAGATTCTGAGCAGCCAAAAAGCGAAAAGTGTGACAAATTTTAACTTTTCATTGGTTAATACATAAATGTCACTTGTTGTGTGCAATATATCCATTATACAAGCATAGAAACTTGTCATGTATGCATTACGAAATTATTCCAACTGTAATACTGATCTTCAGTCGATGTTTCTGGAACAGTTTTATTTGATAAATAGTGCTGATATGAACTGATTATAAAGTTCTGGATAATTGCACGAAAGATATAGCTTGTAGTTTTTACCCAAACCATAGCTTAGCAGAGTGGAGGATTTTAATATTGAACTCTTGACAACCTAAGGTTAGTCAAAATCTATATCTTCTTGCCCATTTATCTATTACTTGCTTTGTGAAAATTAAAGTACAATATACTATTTTTTTTTAAACCCCTGGGAAACTCTGTAAACTTGAAAACACAAAATACTGCAGATAAAAAAACAACACCTGGTTCTAATAAATTAACTTAACCACGGTACTTTTATTAAGTCAGTGAATAACAATATATTAGTATTAAGATAGAATGGTCAATGTTGGACTATCCACATGCAATATAATTTTCCAGTTTATTCTGCAGGACACACACAGAAAGGGACTTTCCCCTTTCTCCAGCAGACAACAGATTTGCCTTCCAGAAGGAGGGAAAGTGAGTTTTAATTAAAATATTTATCAGAATTTAAAACCAAACATGCAAAGAAATATGGGGAAATACAAAATAGGCAAGGCAACAAGTTATATTTATATTGGATAGCATTGATAAATGCTAAATCAAGTTCTATAAAAACGGTTTGAACAGTAGTGTTGGGTCCTTCACAAAATAATCTTAAAAGAATACATGTAGTAAAAATATGCTGATTGCGAGACAATGACAATCTTATAAGAATGCCCTACAGTGATCACATCAATATTAGTGAGGAATAAATTGATAGAGAATACTTATAGTTGTTGCAAGAGAAGCAGCTGAGAACAGTAGAAGAGATACATGTGACAGCAGACAGGGATCCAACAGCCACCACATGCACTTAGCGAGTTGGGGGAGGGAGAATAATAACTGTTCCCTTGCATCAATCCATTCACAGAGCATTGTATGATTTGTTTTAAAGGAGTCTTGTAAAACACTGCCACTTCCTTTAAAAGTACTTCAAACTGTTCTGGAGGAATTTGGCTTCTTTCAACTAGCATGGTGGCCTCCCTTTGGGAACGGTAGCATTGTGGTAATGTTACTGGACTAGCAATCCCGATGCCTAAAGTAATGATCCAGAAACACGAGTTCAACACCCACCATGGCAGCTGGGGAATTTAAATTCAGTTAATTAAATAAATCTGTAATTTAAAAAAAAAAGCTAGCATCAGGAATGGTGACCATGAAACTATCGGATTGTTGTAAAACCCATCTGGTCACTAATGTCCTTTCAGGAAGGAAATCTGCCATCCTTACCTGGTCTGGCCTATATGTGACTCCAGACCCACAGCAATGTGCCCTCTGAAATGGCCTAGCAAGCCACGCAGTTGTAACAAAACCACTACAAGAAACCATAGTAAAATATCCCCAGGCGCTTCATAGGAGCATTAGCAATTTTTATCGAGCATTATAGATTTTTGTTCATTCACGGTTTTTTCAATTGTTGAGAATTTTTTAATATTCTGGTGTATTTGCTGTGTATGTAAATAAAGGAAGTTCTACATTTGTTACAATTCTTTTTTTTTGTACAGCTTTTCACATCAGCAACATTTTATGACTATAGTTATTCTTTTTGCGCTGTCCATGTGCACGGCACATTTGTGAGTTAACTCACTGTGCCTTAAAGGGCATGGTAATCTGGGTGAGATTGCTAACTTGCCATGTTAAGAACAAGTCACCTGAGTCAGAGGATTGTGGGTTTAAGGCCAACTCCAAGTCTTGAGTGCATCGGCTTAGTTGACATTGCAATACTGAGGGAACGCTGTAGACAGAAGTACCATCTTTTGAATGAGATGTTAAACCATAGTCCTGTCTGCAGTTCAGATGAAACGTAAAGATCCCATGTCACTACTAAATGGCATTTGTCTCTGTATCCTGGAGAATAATTCTCCCTCAACCAACACCATCAAAAAGCAGATTAATCGGTTATTCATCTCATGTTGTTAGAGGGATCTTGCTGTGCACAAATTGCTGCCATGTTTACTTACATAACAGGAACTTAAGATGCTTTGAGACTTAAGTGCTTTAAGAGGTTTCTCAGAAAAGTAATAAAATGCTGTACAAATGCATCTTTCTTATTAAAGGTTCAACTACTTGGTAACTATTGAACTTTAGGTGACAAGTCATTTACCATTCTATTGTAGGGGAAGGACTCAAATTTGTTTCTGGGAAAGAAAAAAATCCCATCTCAAGTTTCTTTCCACCTAAGGAGTTAGCATTCTAGGTGGCAAAAGTGAGGCATAATCTTTGAGGGCAACCTTTATGCTTCCATAATAAAGTAACTGAGGCACGTTGAGAATGTTGGCCAGATGAATGCATGTCCCATTTTAGCATGCCTAATGACCTTAAGCAGTGGGGTGAACTGTGAAACAGTTTAATGGAGAAATTCATGACACAGTTCACATTAGAAAGACTTTCTCATTGAATGACTAAACAAGATAGAAGAAAGGAAATCACAACTTTTGGTACTGAACAATTCAGATAATGTTAGTAGAGTTACCGATTGTTTACTTGATCATTTATCAGCAAAAAGGACAATTTTTTTTCACTGGGATGTACATTTAAAAGTAGCACCCACTATGCCAAAGGTTGAATGAAACTAAAACATGTCTTTGAGTTTAATACATAATTGTGCATAGAAAAACATTATCTTTGGAATTATTGACAATTAAAGTGCAGTACCAGTCTTTTATGACGTTAAGACCTACAATTGAACCTCCATTAAGGTCATACTTTATGCTTCAGCTTATAGGCACAATACCCTGAAAATTCCCATAAATGTGCCTTCAAAATGGAGTCAGTAGTCAGACTGAACAGCAAGATATTAAAAGGGCTAAAACTGTGGATACTTCACAAATAACCAGGCTTTTTCACAGAAACTGGAGGAGATAGGCTATCAAGGCTACTGGCCCAGGCATAGCATGGTAGGAGATACAAGTATGCAACTCCGTAACTGAAATAATGCAAAGCTTTTTGTTATGAGGAGACTGAGAAGTTAGGAAAGTGAATTTGCCACCTGATTCTACAGTTCCAGCAATCTGAGGATAATACAAATTGGTTGATGCAAGGCAGTTTGGTGAGACAAATCTAGGCATCAATCATTCCTAGGTGTAGGCTGAGCGTTTGACCCCAGGGCCCTAACATAATTGTTTGAGGTGACCTACACCAAAAGTGTCTTCTGACACACCACTCAGATTAAATGGAATGGATGTTTTTTTTTTAAATTGAGGGCATACAAGAGGATGTTTTAGACACACTTTCCTGCTCTTGCTTTTTGTTCTCAATCTTTACTAGTTTTTATTTAGTGTATGTAGAAAGATGTCTCTGTAGGAGTTCTGGAAACACTGCGATCTACCAGCACGTAGACTCTAATCCATCCAATAGGCTGTCTAATCTAATGTTGTTAACTGGTCATCTATCCAAGAAATATAATCCTAAATTAATTTCACCAATTTATATCAATCAGAGACACTGATCTCGACTATAAATTGATAATCAGCAAATCAGTTAATGCTGTGATACAACTGAACTGCCTCGATATAACCTGAGTTATTAATTTTACTAGTTGGCTCTACCTACTATTACTTGCATTTTGAATGTTTAAGTTTAGTTGCTAATTATAATTTTGAAGTTAATAAACAATTGTTAGCAATTGACATGTCTGATTTTTTTCTTTGATGATTTGGTACTCAGCAGCTTGTACATCCTAATTGGGAGATTAAAGTAAATACAAATTGGTTGATGCAAGGCAGTTTGGTGAGACAAATCTAGCATCATTCATTCCTAGGTGGAGGCTGGGCATTTGACCCCAGGCGCCTCCTTGACTAGGTGTTAAAGAAAACAACTTTATTTATATAGCCCCTTTAACGTAGTAAAATGTCCCAAGGCGCTTCACGGGGAGTCATAAAACAAAATTTAACACCGGGCCGCATAAGGAGAAATTGAGGCTGAAGAAAAAACATGGGTTTAAAGAAGCGTCTTAAAGGAGGAAACAGCGGTAAGAGAGGTGCAACGATTTAGGGTAGGAATTCCAAAGCTTAGAGCCTAGGCAGCTGAAGGCATGGCCACCAACAGTTCAGCGATTAAAATCAGGGATTCTCAAGAGGTCAGAATTAGAGGAGCGCAGATATCTCGGCGGGTTGCTAGGCTGGAGGAGATTACCAAGATAGGGAGGGGCGAGACCATGGATGGATTTGAAACCAAAGATGAGAATTTTAAAATTGAGGCGTTGCTTAATCGGGAGCCAATGTAGGACAGTGAGCGAAGATGGTGGGTGAACGGGACTTGGTGCGAGTTAGGATACGGGCAGCCGAGTTCTGAATTACCTCAAGTTTACGTAATGTAGAACGTGAGATGCCAGCCAGGAGTGTGTTGGAATAGTCAAGTCTCGAGGCAACAAAGGTTGACGTGATGGCGTGAGGCAGGGGCGGAGATGGACGATGTTACGGAGGTGGCAATAGGTGGTCTTAGTTATGGTACGGATTTGTGGTTGGAAGCTTATTTCAGGGTCAAATATGACATCAAAGTTGGCTTTGGTCTTCCCAATTATTTAACTGGAGCAAGTTTCTGTTCATCCAGTACTTGATTCGGAGAAGCACGGATACGATGGGCCGAATGGCCTCCTTCAGTGCTATAAATTTCTATGATTCTATGAGAAGCAGTCTGACAATTTAGAGACAGCAGAAGGGTTGAGAGAAATGGTGGTGAGGTAGAGCAAGGCATTGTCAGCGCACATGCGGAAACTGAAGCTGTGTTAAGACATCATCATCATCATAGGCAGTCCCTCGAAACGAGGATGACTTGCTTCCACGCCGAAAAGGGATGAGTTCACAGGTGTTTCAATGAAGGATCTAATATTACGGATCCTGAACTACATCTTAAAGGATGGAAGATGCCTGTGCGTGGATTTTTTTAACGTGTGGTGGCCGTTGCACCACAACCACCACACGGGCTTGATAGAGTTAGGTCTTGATCCAATGGCAAGGACTAACCAAGACGACTGGAGACCAGCTCTGCTGCACGGACCTAGTGCGTACACATATCGCATGGTGCCCCTGGGCCCTCGCTTCTTCTGGGCCCCAAACTCTCGCCTCTCCTGGGCCCCGATCACATCCTCCATGAATTCTTGTCGCTCCTTCGCCCCAACCTCGCCACTCCTGCTGTACCTGCCCATACTGCAGTCAGCCGTCGCCCTCTTGCAGCAGAACGCACTGCACCCTGCAGTGGTATGCCGCTGCATGCTGCTCCCTCTAATGACCCTGGCCTGCTGATGATCTTGCAGGCCGGGACCGCGCCGATTTCTGGGCCGGGCTGCCGCATGCTACTCCCTGAACATTAAGGATTCAGCTGGTGCCCTTGATAAACTGTTGTTGGGATATTGATCCCAGTGTTCTTACAAACTCTTAAAAGGGTCTTGTTCACACACTAGCTAAATATAATTTTAAGCATGTAGGCAGTATAGTTTATAAGCATGGTTCTCTCGAAATCCATAACAAAGTTTGTGGGGGCAATTTTCTGGGGGGATCTGCAGGCGGGATCGGTGGTGGGTCAGGTGGAAATTTGATTTTTTTTGACAGCGGGTCAGAACCCACCCCCCGCCTTCAACCCATTTTACCATAGGCACGTGTGTGAGATCGCCGATCCGACCCACAGAGGTGGGCGACCCAATTAAACCAATTATTGGGTTGTTGACAGATCCTTAATAATGCTTTTAGCCTTACCTGCTCACCCACAGGGTCCACGCTACTCGGGGACCATGTCTGTGAACCTGAGGTGGGAGTTGAATGGTCATTGAATTAGCTGATTAGTTGACAGTTTGAAATGAACAGCAAAAACTCCCACCCGACAGATCATCAATTTTCTCAGCTGTTTCTCAGTCCATTTCCAGCACAGATTCTGCAGACTTTTTCCACTTTCCACTCAATCTCACCTCATTGGAAGAACTCTCTCACCATTGACAGAATGGTTCTGTCATCTCTACATCACCTGCCATCTATTCCACCAGCATGGGCGCCCTTTATACTGTCTTACCTTGGTCCTTCGAATCCGACCACGATCAGACCCAAACACCAGCAACCTTCTCCATGATCACTTGATGCTGCACAGGACAGAGGGCATCAACATGGCCAGATTTACTTAACTTGATGCTGTATACCCCGGTGTGCCAGGTTGGACAGATTTGTGTGCATCTTCGGAAGTGGGGTTGCAGTGAATGGTGACACATAACAATACCCCTCGCAATAGTGGTGAGTGTGGCCAGGTTGGCACCATCCTACACCAACACCATAAAAACATAAGAACATAAGAAATAGGAACAGGAGTAGGCCATACGGTCCCTCGAGCCTGCTTTGCCATTCAATAAGATCATGGCTGATCTGTTCATGGACTCAGCTCCACCTCACTACCCGCTCCCCATAACCCCTTATCATTCAAGAAACTGTCTATTTCTGTCTTAAATTTATTCAATGTCCCAGCTTCCACAGCTCTCTGAGGCAGCAAATTCCACAGATTTACAAACCTCGGAGAGAAGAAATTTCTCCTCGTCTTAGTTTTAAATGGGCGGCCCCTTATTCGAAGACAATGCCCTCTAGTTCTAGTCTCCCCCATCAGTGGAAACATCCTCTCTGCATCCACCTTGTCAAGCCCCCTCATAATCTTATACGTCTCGATAAGATCACCTCTCATTCTTCTGAATTCCAATGAATAGAGGCTCAACCTATTCAACCTTTACTCATATCAACCCCCTCATCTTCCGGAATCAACCTAGTGAACCTTCTCTGAACTGCCTCCAAAGCAAGTATATCCTTTCGCAAATATGGAAACCAAAACTGCATGCAGTATTCCAGGTGTCTCACTAATACTCTGTATAGCTGTAGCAAGACTTCCCTGCTTTTATACTCCATCCCCTTTGCAATAAAGGCCAAGATTCCATTGGCCTTCCTGATCACTTGCTGTAGCTGCATACTATCCTTTTGTGTTTCATGCATAAGTACCCCCAGGTCCCGCTGCACTGCAGCACTTTGCAATCTTTCTCCATTTAAATAAATAACTTGCTCTTTGATTTTTTTTCTGCATGACCTCGCACTTTCCAAGATTATACTCCATTTGCCAAATTTTTGCCCATTCACTTAGCCTGTCAATGTCCTTTTGCATCCCTACAATGTCCAAGCCATTCCTTTCACACTCATGACCATTGCGGGGTAGTACCATTATGTCTCACCATTCACTGCAACTCACTAAGCCACTTCCAAAGGTGCACAAAAATCTGTCCAAGGACACAAGGTGTTGAAAATAAATGTTTCAAAGTTCGACAGCACATTAACCTAAACTTTATATGAACTTTAGATAAAACACCCAAGTGCCTACTCTTATGTGTTGTTAATTGGTATGATTGCATTAGGTTGAGAGTGAGGGGTGGAGAGTGAGGGGTGGCTAGTGAGATGGGATGTGATAAGATAGAGGGGGATGGGTGGGGGTGCAAGGTAAATTGGTGTGAGCAAGGATGTGCAGGAGTTGGGTGAGGAGGGCAGAGTGATGGGGATGTGATGGGAGGCACAGCAGGATGAAGTTGAGTGTGGCTTTGTACTAACGTCTTGTGATAGTTGAAAGGTTTGCACCACTGTACCTAGGTCCTCCTAACCACAGCCCTGCTTGCGCCCTCCTGTGCAATGTGCAACCAGGCTGTTTTGTTCTCCTGGGGAGGTCTCTTCCGCCCATTGGAAGGGAAGAAGACCTCCCTGTGTATTTTGACTCCCTCCATAAGCATATGATGGGAGCCATGGGAGAACCTGGGTGCAGCCCTGTACATCTGTGCAGTGATTGTCAGTGCTTGCAGCACTTCGATGCTGTAGAACGCTGACAGCACAAATGTCGAAAGAAAGTTGGCCATGGTCCCTTTAAGGAGGCCAGTTGGTGACATGGCATGAATAACATCACCAGACTCGCTTCCTCTAATTGGAACGGGAAATGCACTGGGTGAGCTTAACAAGCCCCATCAACGAAAATTCATTTTCCAGAGCGGGATGGAGCCATCAGCGAGGCCATGACCCGCCACCGACCTCGGCCGCACCGAACCTGCTGAGGTAAGGAAAATCACGGACAATGTGTTTAAGTTGTAATGGGCTGTAAATTGCGGCCTCTCCGGTTGCTTACGATGTGCGCACACGCCCGAAGAGGCCCTGCAAGTTCCAGGTTTAGGCACGCAAAACATCTAGGCCTGGAATACCGAAGTATCTGTTCCTCCGGGACCATCAGGTACTTCCGTAAAAAATGTTTCGGTCGGAAGCCTCCAACCGCAACTGTTGGCCCAATATTAAAAGAAAAAAAATGCAAATATTGGAAATCCAAAACAAAAATGCAGAAAGTGAAAAAGGTTAACATTTCAGATGGATACCGTTCCTCACTTGTTCTTTTTTCCTTCCAAATGCTGACTGGTTTCTTGTGTATTTGGAGCATTTTCTGTTTTTGTTCATGTTGTATTATCAGGTTACCTGCTACTTGTACTAATTATTTATTAACCCGAAGCAAATAATATGTAATTTATCTTGCTCTGACTCATCCTGCTTAAACTGATTCAATTAACAAATCATTAAGCCATGCCTCGACCACCAGCAGGGAATGACTGCAATATTGCTTGGAATGACATTTATCTTGCAGTTCATTACAGATTTCTTTTTACACAGAATTGTTAGGACAGCGAATGCCCCATTTGAAACAGCGGTGAAAGCAGAATCCGTACTAAAAGGGAAGTTCACATGAACACCCTCCTCCACTGTCCATGCTCGCAGTCTCCTTTCTCACCCAGTTCATGCTGGCACTCATTTTCCCCTCAACCCCAGTTCATCCTTTTCTCAATGATGCTGCCACTGTCCTTCCCTCCTCCCCAGTCCATGCTGCGACTCACCACACCCTTCCCACTCTCCAGCATCATTTTTAGGGTCTTCTGTCTCTTACCAGAGTCCTGCTATTGGTGTACTGCTTTAAGCCAAAGTAACTGATTGTGGCTGTATACTGTGGACGGGCATACCTGCCTAATTCTATGCATCCACATTCAACTACTTTGATTTATAGGAGCAGCAAAATGACATGAATAGGAGCCCCACAAGGATGCCGCGGTTAGATTGAGGAGACTAGGAGCAGTGCACACGGGGAGTTGTCTGGCTCTGCTGATTTTCATTTGGAAATTGACAAGGCCCCAAAATGTTTACTGACAAATACATATAGATAGCACGTTTGGTTCGAATCAAAGAGGCAATCCAGTAATTTCTTTGGTCAAGGTTTATTCCAAGGACTAAGACCACATCTGCTGCATAATTTTGGAAATACTAGGGGACCGAGGGTCTAGTGAGAAGGAGGAACTGTAGGAAATCCTTATTAGGCAGGAAATTGTGTTAGGGAAATTGATGGGAGTGAAGGCCAAAAAATCCCTGGGGCCAGATAGTCTGCATCCCAGAGTACTTAAGGAAGTGGCCCTAGAAATAGTGGATGCATTGGTGATCATTTTCCAACAGTCTATCATCTCTGGATTAGTTCCTATGGACTGGAGGGTAGCTAATATAATATCACTTTTTAAGAAAGGAGGGAGAGAGAAAACGGGCAATTATAGACCGGTTAGCCTGACATCACTAGAGGGGAAAATGTTGGAATCAATTATTAAATATGAAATAGCAGCGCATTTGAAAAGCAGTGACAGGATCAGTCCAAGTCAGCATGGATTTATGAAAGGGAAATCATGCTTGACAAATCTTCTAGAATCTTTTGAGGATGTAACTGATAGAGTGGACAAGGGAGAACCAGTGGATGTGGTGTATTTGGACTTTCAAAAGGCTTTTGACAAGGTCCCACACAAGAGATTGGTGTGCAAAATTAAAGCACATGGTATTGGGGGTAATGTATTGACATGGATAGAGAACTGGTTGGCAGACAGGAAGCAGAGAGTCGGGATAAACGGGTCCTTTTCAGAATGGCAGGCAGTGACTAGTGGGGTGCCGCAGGGCTCAGTGCTGGGGCCCCAGCTATTTACAATATACATTAATGATTTAGATGAAGGAATTGAGTGTAATATCTCCAAGTTTGCAGATGACACTAAGCTGGGTGGCAGTGTTAGCTGTGAGGAGGATGCTAAGAGCCTGCAGGGTGACTTGGACAGGTTAGGTGAATGGGCAAATGCATGGCAGATGCAGTATAATATCCATAAATGTGAGGTTATCCACTTTGGGGGCAAAAACGCGAAGGCAGATTATCTGAATGGTGGCAGATTACAAAAAGGGGAGGTGCAACGAGACCTGGGTGTCATGGTGCATCAGTCATTGAAAGTTGGCATGCAAGTACAGCAGGCGGTGAAGAAGGCAAATGGCATGTTGGCCTTCATAGCGAGAGGATTTGAGTATAGGAGCAGGAAGGTCTTGTTGCAGTTGTACAGGGCCTTGATGAGGCCTCACCTGGAATATTGTGTTCAGTTTTGGTTTCCTAATCTGAGGAAGGACGTTCTTGCTATTGAGGGAGTGCAGCGAAGGTTCACCAGACGGATTCCTGGAATGGCAGGACTGACATATGAGGAGAGACTGGATCAACAGGACCTGTATTCACTGGAGTTTAGAAGAATGAGAGGGGATCTCATAGAAACATATAAAATTTTGACGGGACTGGACAGGTTAGATGCAGGAAAAATGTTCCCGAAATTGGGGAAGTCCAGAACTTGGGGATATAGTCGAAGGATAAGGGGTAAGCCATTTAGGACTGAGATGAGGAGAAGCTTCTTCACTCAGAGAGTTGTTAACCTGTGGAATTCCCTACTGCAGAGAGTTGTTGATGCCAGTTCATTGGATATATTCAAGAGGGAGTTAGCTGTGGCCCTTATGACTAAAGCGATCAAGGGGTATGGAGAGAAAGCAGGAAGGTGGTACTGAGGTGAATGATCAGCCATGATCTTACTGAATGGTGGTGCAGGTTCGAAGGGCCGAATGGCCTACTCCTGCACCTACTTTCTATGTTTCTATAATGAGAATTGGTGAGGAGGTTTCCTTGTTTTTCTGACAAGTGTTTCTACATCTATACATTTTGAAAGCAGTGAAACACTCTCCTTTGAATACCTTAACACATTTGATGCAATGCCTTACTTCAAACAGTCGTGAATACCTCCATCAAGGTTACAATTTCAATTAAGCAGCATTAACATCTGTAAATTTTTGGTGTTAGGAGACCAATATTCTCCAGAACATAGAAACATAAAAATGGGCAGCGCAGAAGGAGGCCTTTTCAGCCCATCGTGTCCGCGCCGATTGACAAAGAGCCGCACGGCCCTTGGTCAGCAGCTCTAAAGATTACATCTAAACCCATGAACAATGACAGAAAGGCAAAGAGCACCCAGCCCAACCAGTCTGCCTCACACAACTGCGATACCCCTTACACTCCACCCCAACCAGAGCCATGTGATCTCCTGGGAGAGACAAAAACCAGATAAAAACCCAGGCCAATTTAGGGAGAAAAATATGGAAAAATTCCTCTCCGACCCATCCAGGTGATCGAAACTAGTCCAGATCATCATCCTGGCCGTATTCTATTCCCTGCAGTACTTATTATATCTGCGCCATGCAACAAAAGATCATCCAATCTAATCCCAATTACCAGCTCTAGGTCCGTAACCCTGCAGGTTACTGCACTTTAAATGCCCATCCAACGATCTCTTAAAAGTGGTGAGGGTTTCTGCATCTACCACTCTTCCAGGCAGCGAGTTCCAGATCCCCACAAACCTCTGCGTAAAGAAGCCCCCCCCTCAAATCCCCTCTAAACCTTCCACCAACCACTTTAAAACTATGCCCCCTCGTAATAGACCCCTCCACCAATGGAAATAGACCCGTACTATCCACTATGTCCAGGCCCCTCAATATTTTGTACACCTCAATGAGGTCTCCTTTCAACCTCCTCTGTTCCAATGAGAACAAAGCCAGCCTATCCAATCTGTCCTCATAACCAAGATTCTCCATTCCAGGCAACATGCTAGTAAATCTCCTCTGCACCCTCTCTAGTGCAATCACATCCTTCCTATAATAGGGCGTGCAGAACTGCACGTAGTACTCTAGCTGTGGCCTAACCAAAGTATTATACAATTTAAGCATAACCTCCCTGCTCTTACATTCTATGCCTCGGCCAATAAAGGCAAACATTCTGTATGCTTTCTTGACCACCTCCTTAGATATGGTTTAGAACATCTCTTTAGATATGGCTATCTGAAAAATTCTATTTAAACTTGAACATATTATGTTGCAACATTTTCCTACTTTCTATTAATGTTTCCTTAGTTAATAATCAGGCTTGAATTAACCTGACCTCAAAGTCAACAAGATTCAGGTTGTTAATTATTTTAATTTTCAATTTTCAAGTAGAAGCATCTCCTTTCACTAATTTGTGGTTTCACACATCTCAGTGTGTAGTGTTTAGCTTGATGGAATCACCAAAGCTTGCAGTGAAATTACTCCATAGTGACAAATAAGTTGTTTCTCCTAAAATAGTAATCAACTATGTACTTTCAAGAGTAACTAGTCCATATTACTTCCTGCAAGCTGAGAGTATCATGTATTATAGTAATGGCAGATGCAAGTATAAAAATTAAAATATTTCTCAAAAGCATGTAAGGATATAACTGACTAACAATAGTGGTATCCATCTTCGCTGTACTAGGCAAGTGAGGCAGAAAAATTGAAGACCAAGATGCCGCAGGCTAAAAATTCGCCAATCTTGCACTTGTTTTTTTGCCAATAAATGGTGCGGCGGGAAATTCAGAGAAGTCTTGCAACAGCGCTTTTCAAATACCGCTGGAGAGAGGAGCGCTGCCGTGCAAGACTCGAAATATTGCCCGTATTTAGGACAAAAAATTATGCCACGGAAAAAACTGCATTGCAGCCCTTGGATCAGCGGTAAGTATGAAGTCCTGCAAAAAAGGTAAGTTAAGGTTTTTAGGCCAGAATAACGTAAGTTTTAATGCCATTTTTTCGTAGAAAAGTTAATTTTGTCGCTAAAAACAGCGCTTTTTGTAACGTTTCGCTAAACATTACAAAACGTTGGGCAAATTTTAGGCCTTTAATTTTTGGCATTATTTCAGTGGAAAAAAAAAATCGTTAATTGGGAATAACGTCAAAAAACGATGATATTGTTATTTGGGGAAATTCTAGCCCTATATTTTTTTTAATTCTTTTGCAGCGATTCGCTAGTTAAGTGTCTTGTGAATGTTTTGTGATGTTTTATTTTTTGTTTCTTGCAATTTATTTTTTGGTGTTTTTCCCCCTCCCTAGGCACAACTCGCAGAGGTATCGGCCTCGGAGTAAAGGTGCAGAAAATTCGCAGTTTGCGCCACGACTCCTCGTGCAACGCCGATTTTTACCGCTGTGCAAAGTGAAGCTCGAATTTACGGCCTCATAGCGATAGCGTTGCCATAACGATAATTTGGACAAAAAAATACAATTATCTCCGAGAACCGAATTTCTCGCCCGCTGTTACTGTTAACTTCTGGATAGGACCAGAAATTATTTCTAGTTTCTCAGCTACCACTTAAGGATTTTGTAGATTGTCTATTCACTACATTTCAAACCCATCATTAATTCCATATGCAGTGTCACACACGACGTACATATTATGTAGATTCCATCACATTGGTAAGTAGCAGTTAATTTAAAGGTCACAATTAAATCAATGGAAACAATGTGGCTGCTGGAATGCTTCTACATTAGTGCATATTGAAAATACTCTGTACATACTAGTCACAGATTAATTGTTGAAAAGATTGCAAATTAATTCTATTCCTAATTGGAAAAGAAACTTGTTACATCCCTATTCAAAAACATATCACTATTGCAGGAACTGAGAATACCACCAAGATAGTTCAATATTTAAACATAGCAGAAGTATATTAACCCAGACAAACCAACTTCCTGTAACTGTTTCGTCAGAAGACCACAAGCTTTTTCCCCCATTTGAATCGGTTATTGTTTAAGAAAAACTTCAAATTAATCCTGAGAACATTTACTGATGATTATTTAACTTGTACAGTATCAAGATATTTCAGAATAATTTCTCATTACAGTTTGTCAGATGAATAATTACAGTTAGCATGGTAATTTCAACTGTTCATCAGTTCTTAATTTCATGATCTGGAAAGCATCACGGAACAAATGTCAGAGTCGCGAACACAGTATTAGAGGTATGTTAACTTGCTTAAACTTAGCGTACATATTCTTGTCTTAGGGCTTGAATTCAAAAATGTTTGGATAGCTGTATTTGTGATGTTTCGATCGCAATCTATATGTTAATTACTGCAGGTACAGAACAAAACAGTAGCTTTATTGCTGAGTATTATCAAACCTTTTCTAGCATTTACCGAATGGCTTAGTTGCTCCATGAACTGGCTGATGTAGACCTGGAAGATCCTAATCTTAGTATATAGTTGGCTTCAACATCCCTGGGCTATGGAGAATAAAAAATAATCAAACACGGTTCGCATTCCTGATTATTTAAGATTTTAAATGGAGCAGAGGGAGTGCAGATACACAGTCCATTCAAGATTGCAGCACAAATAGAAAAGACCATAAAATAACAGAATCTTTGGTTTTGTTTCAAAATGCATTGAATAAAAAGTGATGTTTAGTTGGAGTATTATGTATAGTTTTGGCACTCCATTATATAGAGATTTTAACAGTAATAGTAACCGTGTTCTGTACATTCACTGGGATGTTGGAAGGATGGGCGATTACAATTATGACGACGCTAGAGTTTTTTCACAAGAGCGGATAAGGTTAGCAGCTAATCTGATAGATGTCTTCAAGATTGAGTGAACAGTGATATGGCTTCCATTCATCAGGAAGATGGTAAAAGACTCACGGACCTCTCAGGTTTGAACTCAACATCCCTTCGGCCCACTCGGCGTCCCCTCAGCCCACCTGGAACCGGCGACTCGACCTCCCTTCGGCCCACTTGTGGCACGATGTGCGGGTAATGGCGCCGCCTTTCTGTCCTCTCCAGCAGCAAGATGGAGCAGGGTGCAGCCAACAAAAGCAACCAGGGCTCCAATAGCCCCCACCCTCCATACCTCAGATCCCTCAACACCTCTTCTGAAGGCACTGCTTAGTGCCGAGCTTATGGCTCACATCTCACTGTAGGCAACTAGGCCCATACAGTACAGCCTGGCCTCCAGTCGTCTCGAACCCTCTTACCATTGGGCCAAGACCTAGCTCTACTAAGCCTGTGTGGTAGCTAGTGTGCAACGGCCATCCCATGCTAAAAAAGAACTCAGGCACAGGCATCTTCCACCCTTCAAAATGAAATTCTGGACCTGGAACGTCAGGACCCTCATGTACACCTGCATCGGACTGTACAGCTACCTGAGAACTCACTTTTAGAGTGGAAGCAAGTCTTCCTCGATTTTGTGGGACTGCCTATGAAAAAATTATGATAATCATAACAAGAGTAGTAAAACTTAAACAGGAGGTTGGTAAAAAGTCATTACATGAAGGATAGTTAGAATGTGAAATTCTCTCCCACAGACCATGACAGAAGCAGAGTTCATAAATTATTTTAAAAGGAAATTAGATACTTTCTAATCCTTATTGGTCAGGAAATTGTGTTGGGGAAATTGACGGGATTGAAGGCCGATAAATCCCCAGGGCCTGATGGTCTGCATCCCAGAGTACTTAAGGAGGTGGCCTTGGAAATAGCGGATGCATTGACAATCATTTTCCAACATTCCATAGACTCTGGATCAGTTCCTATGGAGTGGAGGGTAGCCAATGTAACCCCACTTTTTAAAAAAGGAGGGGGAGAGAATTATAGACCGGTCAGCCTGACATCGGTATGGGTAAAATGATGGAATCAATTATTAAGGATGTCATAGCAGCACATTTGGAAAGCAGTGACATGATAGGTCCAAGTCAGCATGGATTTGTGAAAGGGAAATCATGCTTGACAAATATTCTGGAATTTTTTGAGGATGTTTTCAGTAGAGTGGACAAGGGAGAACCAGTTGATATGGTGTATTTGGACTTTCATATTACATTCTATGGTAACAGTTTATAAAATATTGCTGAAATAATTTTATGCAAGAAACATGAAAACTGTTTATTGCTGACTTAAGAACATAAGAATTAGAAACATAGATAGAAACATAGAAAATCGGTGCAGGAGTAGGCCATTCGGCCCTTCTAGCCTGCACTGCCATTCAATGAGTTCATGGCTGAACATGTAACTTCAGTACCCCATTCCTGCTTTCTCGCCATACCCCTTGATCCCCCTAGTAGTAAGGACTTCATCTAACTCCTTTTTGAATATATTTACTGTACACTGTAAAGACGTCTTACTGCAATTATATAGGGCCCTGATCTCACCAGGGCCCTATATAATTGCAGTAAGACATCTTTACTTTTATACTCAAATCTTCTTGTAATAAAGGCCAACATTCAATTTGCTTTCTTAATTGCTTGCTGTACCTGCATGTTAACTTTCAGTGAATCATGTACAAGGACACCCAGGTCCCTCTGAACACTAACATTTCCCAATCTTTCACCATTTAAAAAATACTCTGCTTTTCTATTTTTCCTACCAAAGTGGATAACTTCACATTAGATTCCATTTGCCATGTTCTTGCCTACTCACTTAGCCTGTCTATATCCCCTTGAGGTCTCTTTGCACCCTTCTCACAACTCACGTTCCTACCAAGTTTTGTATCATCAGCAAACTTGGATATATTACATTTAGTCCCCTCATCCAAATCATTGATTATAGATTGTGAATAGCTGGGGTCCAAGCACCGATCCTTGCGGCACCCCACTAGTTACATCCTGCCAACTAGAAAATGACCCGTTTATTCCTACTCTCTGTTTTTGTCCATTAATCAATCCTTAATCCATGCTAGTATATTCTCCCCCAATCCCATGAGCCCTAATTTTGTTCAATAACCTCTTGTGAGGCATCTTATCAAACACCTTCTGAAAATCCAAATACATCACATTCACTGGTCCCCCCTTATCTATTCTACTGGTTACAACCTCAAAAAATTCAGATTTGTCAAACATGGTTTCCCTTTCATAAATCCTATTATTATTTTCTAACTCCCTGTTACCATGTCCAGAATAATAGATTCTAGCAATTTCCCTACTACTGATGGCAGGCTAATTGGTCTGTAATTCCCCATTTTTTCTCTCCCTCCTTTCTTAATTAGCAGGGTTACATTAGCTACCTTCCAATCTGCGGGAACTGTTCTAGAAACAAAGGAATTTTGGAATATGACAACCAATGCATCCACTATCTCTATTGCCACCTCTTTCAAAACTCTAGGATGTAGGCCAGGGGATTTATCAATTTTTTTACTAATATTAATTTCTTTCAGTTCTCGCTAGACCCTTGGTACTCCACTATTTCCGGGAGGTTTTTCATGTCTTCTTCTATGAAGACAGATACAAAGTATTTGTTTAATTTCTCTGCCATTTCCTTATTTCCCATTATAATTTCTCCTGTCCCAGCCTATAGGTGATCCACATTTACTTTCGCTAATCTTTTCCTTTTTACATATCTAGAGAGACTTTTACAGTCTGTTTTTATGTCTCTTGCTAGTTTGCTCTCATAGTTTATTTTCCCTTTTTTTAAAATCAATTTCTTGGTCCTCCTTTGCCGAATTCTAAAATCCTCCCAAACCTAAGGCTTACTGCTCTTTTTGGCAACTTCATAAGCCTCTTCCTTTGATCTTATACTTCTCTTCTTAGCCATTGTTAGATCACTTTTCTTGCAGTTTTTGTGCCTTAAAGGAATGTATGTTTGTTGTAAATTATACTATTCATTCTGTAACTGCTAGCCATACCGTCATACCTTTTAAAGTAGTTTCCCAATTTAAGATCCTAGTTTTGGATTTAACGAAATCACTTTCAAATTTAATGTAAAATTCTATCATATTATGGTCACTCTTCCCTAAAGGCCCCTTTACTTCAAGGTTATTAATTCTTGGTAGTCTGTCGTATCCAACAAAGACGTTGATGTGCTAATCAATGGCATGTGTCTTCAATGGCTGTATAGGCCAATTCTGGATGCACATAGTCTCTTGCACGTCGGACAAGGGAAGTCCAATGTGCCTGATGCTGACAGTACTACCACCTGATGTCGTCTATCTCTAGTGTCCCGCAGGCGTTGAAATCGGCTTTCTTCGAAGGTCTGGCAGGCAGACCTCGTGAGGGTTCGCCACTGAATTTTATTAGCTGCTGTATTCTCAAGGTTCTTTGGTCGGATGCCACAGTACTGGAGGTTAGCCTTGATGCAATCTTTGTAGCGCTTGCGGGGGTGCCCCTGGTGTCTTTGACTTCACAGAGCTCGCCGTGAAGAAGCTGACAAGGGATCCTTGACTCATCCATGCGGATGACATGTCCAGCCCACCGGAACTGGGCTCGCATGATCACCACCTCGATGCTAGTTGATTGTGCTCTCTCCAGAACCTCAAAGTTTGACACCAGGTCTTGCCAGCGTATGTGGAGTATAGATCTGAGGCTGCGCATATGGAAAGCTTCCAACTTTTTGGTGTGTCGCCTGTAGGGTGTCCGGGTCTCACATCCATAAAGGAGAGATGAGAGAACGACTGCTCTACACATCAACAGTTTAGTTGACAGCCGGATGTGGTGGTGACTCAACAGCTTAGTGCGCAAGCGACCAAGTGCCTGGCTGGCTTTACAGATCCTTGCATCAATCTCCTTGTCCAAGTACCCATCACTTGATATGGTGCTGCCAAGGTACTTGAAGCTGTCCACTGACTTTAGTTGTATACTGCCGATAAAGACTGTGGGAGCAGGTGCTGTGGTGCCGGGTGCAGGCTGATAGAGAACTTCGGTTTTACTAAGGCTGATGGTTAGGCCAAACAATTCTGTTGACTCAGCAAATTTGCTGAGTATGAATTGTAGGTCACTCTCCTTGTGTGCCATAAGGGCACAGTCGTCAGCAAAGAGTGCCTCTAGGATGAGTCATTTCCGTACTTTGCAGCAAGGCGGCGGAAGTCGAACAGTGAACCATCTAATCAATATTTCAGGTAGACCCCAAACTCCAAGTCTTTTATGGCACAGTTCAAGACGCAGGTAAAGAATAGGTTGAACAGAACTGGAGCGAGTACACAACCTTGTTTCACTCCATTTGAGATGGCAAATGGGGCCGTGGTTTTGCCGTCTGAGAGCACTTCATCTGTCACGTTGTCATGAAAAACAGCTCAATGATGTGGACAAACTTCCTTGGGCACCCAAGTTTTGTCAAGATTGACCACAGCGCTGCTCTGTAGACAGTATCAAAGGCCTTGGTGAGGTCAATAAATACAGCGTACAGGTCCATGTTCTGCTCAATCCACTTCTCCTGCACTTGTCTGAGTGCAAAGATCATGTCCGCTGTGCTCCGACCAGGTCGAAAGCCACATTGTGTTTCTGGAAGATTTACTTCTGAGACACTAGCTATGAGTCGGTTCAATACTATGCGGGCGATGATCTTCCCAGCAATGGACAGAAGCGATATTCCCCTGTAGTTGCCACAGTCTGCTTTGTTGCCCTTGTTCTTGTAGAGGGAAACTATCATAGCGTCACAGAAGTCCTGTGGCATGTCTTCATCTTCTCAGATGCCAGTTATTATGTCATGAAAGGCCTCGAGAGTTGCTGGGCCTACTGCCATGTAGATTTCGGCAGGGATTCCTCCTTTCCTGGAGCCTTTCCAGTACTCATCTGGTTGATGGCTTTCTTTACTTCATCCATGCTGGGAGGAAGGTCAAGATCTTCTTTGATAGGTTATGGAGTCAAGTGCTTCTTCGTTCACTGTTGAAGGTCGATTAAGATGATTACTAAAGTGTTCTCTCCACCTCTCATTTATGCCAGTCCAGTCTTTGATCAAAGTGCTGCCATCTGCTGAAAGGAGTGGAGTAGTGCTGGGTTTTGATGGTCCATAGACTGACTTGATGGCGCTGAAGAACATCTTGGTATCGAGAGTTTCAGCATAATGTTCCACTTCCTCTGCCATCATTTATCTTGCATCAGGCGAAGGTCTCTTTGTGCTTTGCTCTGCATGGGTCTGTAACGGTCCCTCTTGGAAATTGAGGAAGGGTCATTTTGCCATTCTAGGTATGCTTTTTTCTTTTCATCCAGCGTCTTGCAGATCTCAACGTTGTTTTTAATCGAACCAGTCTTGGTGTACCTTCTTTTTAAGTCCAAGAGTTATTAATTAACCCTTTCTCATTACACAATACTAGATCTAAAATAGCCTGTTCTCTAATTAGTTCCTCAACATACTGATCTAGAAAACCATTCTGTATACATTCCATGAATTTTTCCGCCACACTATTACTGCTAATTTGGTTTGCCCAGTCTATTTGTAGATTAAAGTCCCCCATGGTTATTGTATTACCTTTGTTACATGCACCTCTAATTTCCTAACTTATACTGTGCCCTACATTACCACTACTTGGGGGCCTATAAACAACTCCCACCAGTGTTTTCTGCCCCTTGCTGTTTCTTAGCTCCACCGAAACTGATTCTATCTTTTAAAAATGTTCAAAAATTGCAATGAAATACTGCATAAATTTCTTTCTTGCTGCGCCTGAAAATCCGGTCGCAAGCGCAATTGGAGGATACCCGCAATTAAGAGTTGGGGGCGTGTCCAATTTTCCAGGCGAAGATTCGTTCTGGCAGAAGGTTTGATGGACAACCACAAGAAATCGAGGAGTCTTGAGCATGTTATGCGTGTAACGTACTTATGCCCAAAATTCCACATAATTGGTTTGTACCCAGATTATGCCCGCCTCTGGGCGCAGTAGGGGAGGAAATTCCAGCCCATTGACCTTGACCCCAGAGTGCATACAATATCATTATAGTACCTACCAGAAATTCTTTGAATGAACAATAACCTGCATTTATATAGCACCTTTAATGTACAAAAGTGTCCTAAGCCACTTTGCAGCGGTGTGAACAAAAATAATGGATGCCAAGCCAAAGGAGCAGATATTAGTCGACAGGTGACCAAAAGCTTCATCAAAGAAGTTGATTGTAATGAGGGTCTTAAAGGAGGAGAGAGAAATCAGGAAGCAGAATGGTTTAGGGAGGGAGGGATCTGTGTGCTTGAAGGCTCACCCGCCAATGGTGGGTGAAGGGAGGGGAATGCACAAGAAGCCAGAGCCGGAAGAATGGAAAGTTTGGGTTGGGTTATATGGATGGAAGAGGTTAGGAAGATAGAGATGAGCATGAAGGGATTCAAATATAATGACGACAATTTTAAGTGAAGCACTGGGGGATCGGGAGTCAACGCAGGTCAGTGCAGACAAGAGTAATGGATGAGAGATAGGATACAGACAGCAACGTTTTGATGACCTGTAATTTATGGCAAGTGCCGAATGGGGGGCCGGCCAGGAGAGCATTAGAATAACCAAGCCTGGTGGTGGCAAAGTTGTGGATGAGGGTTTCAGTGCCAGATAGGCTGAGGTAGGGGCAGACACAGGTAAGCCCTCTAGAAGGAAGCAGGCGATGTTTGTGATGGAGATGATATGTTATTGGAAACACAGTTCCCTCAGTAGAACACTGAGGGTGCTAACAGCCTGATTCTGCTAGAGACAGTGGACAGAGAGGGGGTTGAAATCAGTGACAACGGCATGGAGTTTGTGGCAGAGCCAAAGACGATCGCTTCAGTCTTCCCAATAATAATTGGGCTCATCCAAGATTGGATATTGGGATAGCAGTCTGATGACACAACAACAATTTGCATTTAATGTTATAAATTGTCCCAATGCACCTCCCAAGATTGTTATCAAACAAATTTGACACCAAGTCAAATAAGGAGATATTAGGACAGATGGCCAAAAACAGAGCCAAAGAAGTAGCGTTTAAGGAGTGTCTTAAAGGATGAGAGAGAGGGGTAGAAAGGTTTATGGAGGGAATTTCAGAGCTTAGGGCCTAGGCAGCTGAAAGCACGGCCGCCAATGGAGGAGTTATTAAAATCAGGGATGCGGAGAGATCGGAATGTTTTAGGGCTAGAGGAGTTTAGAGAGATAGGGAAGGCCAAGGCCATGGAGAGATTCGAAAAGAAGAATGAGAATTTTAAAACTGAGGTGTTGCCAGACCGGAAGCCAATTTAGATTAGTGAGCACAGGGGTGATGGGCAAACGGGACTTAGTGCAAGTTAGGATACGGGCAGCAGAGTTTTGGAGGAGCTCATGTGGAAAATGGGAGACCGGCCAGGAAAGCGTTGGAATAGTCAAGTCTAGAGATAATAAAAAGGCATGGATGAGGGCTTTCAGCAGCAGATGAACCGAGGCAGGGGCAGGGTTAGGCGATGTTACACAGAAGCAATGGAGGGGTCGAGATAGGTAGGGGAGAAGTACAGGTGTTATCAGTATACATGTGGAAGCTGACTTCACATTTGCAGATGTCGCCAAGGAGCAGTATGTAGATGAAGAAGAAGCGAAGGTCAAGGATAGATGCTTAGAGGACTACGAGGTAACAATGCAGGATTGGGAAAAGAAGCCACTGATGGGGATGCTCTACCTCTAATCAGATAAGTAAGAGAGAAACCAACTCCCACTGTGTTGGACAATGTAGTTCCACTTCCATATACAAGTGAACAAGCAATCATTTAACATGAAGAGGAGAAACCACTATGTTGATGACTATTTAAGAGTCAGAGTAATGGCAATCATGTGGTCTTTGCCCACTACTGTATAAATAATCTTCATTCTGGAAGTATATCTTAGTTCTTTTCAAATGAAGTGAGACCACATTATTAAAAATAAATTCAACACAAAAATTTGGATTTAGGAACAGAAGTGCAGAAGAGTGTCACAATATATTGCAACTGCTTCAACATTCATCAGAGAAGATGGGACAGAATTTCTGAAGTTTTTGTGAAGTTATAGCACACTTGACGTACAAATGTGAGTTGGTCAGCTTGCTTTTCGCTGTACATACTGAATGAGAGTTTGGTTTCCAAATTTTCTACTATTAATTCAGTCTAGATCTCACTCGGATTTCCTTTCCTTTTTCGAGTGTGTTGATATTGAGGCAAGTTTGGTGTACACTACAGGTATATGTTTATGGGTATCTGGGTTGAGGAGATATTGTTCTAAAGGAAGTAATTCTTGGTATCAAAGGGCTAGACTTTCCTTAAAAGTCCCCCACCGCCGGATTGCTGCCCCAAAAAACCGCTAAGATTCTTCAAATAACGCTGGCGAAAAATTGCATGAAAAAGGGAAAATATTACCACCTGCCGAAAAAAATGGATCTTACACGTAGATTCTCGGTGGTCAAACGCGATCCTGGGCAAAATGGCCGGTTCTTAACCAGAATGGGCGGTAAGTACTCAAATTTAGACTGAGGTTGCGGTTGGGCCTAGGGACGGGGGAAAACATTCTCAAGATCGTTTTTAACTTATTAATCATAAAAGAATTTTAAAAGAATTATAAAAAACCCTTTAACTTACCTTTCTTTGCAGGAGTAATTACCTACCGCCCAGCTCCGGCAGCTTTTCGTGGGCGTTTTGTTCAATCGTACCTACGGGTCACCGCTGAGCCCAAACTCAGGCGGTGGCGGTTTTCTCAGCGGTGCACGAGGGCGGTCCGCTCCCCAGCGGTATTTTGAAAATGTCGGCGGAACTATAAAAAAATTAAGTGGAAACTTTTGCTGGTTGGTTTTACGCCGAAAACAAGCAGTACCGCCGTGAAAACGCCGAAAATGAAGAGGTGCCCGATCCTTAGTATTTTGTGGCAGGTCATCAGGTTATGGAGGAAATGCTCCATTTGAAAGTGCTAGAAAAGAAACTGCTTTGGATGATGGAATTATTAGCCATAAAGATAAGATTTTGGAGAATTTACTGGCTTACCCCCATGATATTCGTCTCATTTCAAGCTCTGAATCCACTTGCAACAAGCATATCTGGGTGTCCTTTGCTGCATCAATTTGGAGGGAGAGCATTATTGCAACTATAGGTGCCTCTACATTCTTTCTGGTCACTTGCTGAAATGTCTAAATGGGCAATGTCCTAGTGGTTTGTTTTCTTCGCGTTCCAACTCCATTCTCTCCACCACTGGTGCCCGGTCCTTCAGCTAATATGCCTCACCTTGTGGAACTCACTCCTGCTCTGATTTCATAAACCTTAAGACCCTTCTTTTCGACTATGCATTTGACATACCTAACCACCTTCCTCTTTCTTCCCTTTCTAGCTTGGTGTCCACACGGTGTCTACCATCCTGTAAATCGCTTTGAGACATCTCTCTGAATATAATGAATGCTATAAAAACGTAAGTAGTTGTTGTTGCATAAGATTAGCTTGGAAGGCATCCACACGTTGACACGGGTTTCACAAGAAAACTGTATTCCAAGCCAAAATTCCCTTGAGCTGGAGAAGTCGCAGGAAATTTGAGCTCTGGTTGTTTGCCTGCTAACCGGAAATTGGCAATGTAACGGTGAGGTTCAAAAACTGTTTGGTGAATCCGGATTGGCATTTCAAATAGATAAAGGTGCTGGGAAGTATATTCATCTTTGTTGCAGTTACCTTCTCTCAGTAATATGGGTAGGTTGCCTGATTGATTTAGGTTGATATAAAGGCTTGCTATGAAAGGAGAAACAATTCCTTCTGTATAGTCAAAAATGTGGGAGTACTGTAATACCATATTGTCCAACTCCAAATTATGCTGGGCAGCATTCCCAGATGCTACAAAGGCCATGGTAATTATTGAGATCCACTTTTCTGCGAGACACAGACTTGGAGCGTTGGAACACAATAAAAACATTCTGCAAGCCATCAAATGAGCTGCTGTTTTTTTACTGAGTAAACTTGATGTTATGCTACTAAGAACATTGAACTACTTAGTTCACTAGACACTTGTAATCTTATTAAACCAAACACTAAAGTTCTGACATTAATAAAGTTATACTTCCTTTCAGAGAAACTAGTGTAACAGTGGATAAAAAAAATTCCTTTGCAAGTTTCAGAACAAATGAAACTCATAATTTTAGGCACAAATTTTAGATTAGGACTTATGAAGTACCTTTCCACATGACAAAGCAAAGTAGGTGGGTAAATCACTAAAGTATGAAGTAGGTTCATGTGGAGAAGGCTCAGCAACTTGACTTTTCAGACAACTGAAAACTGTTGATAAAGATAAGCAAGCAATTAATTGTGTGAGGAACCTCTAACAAGTGTACTTACTTAAGACAGGTTTCAAATCTTTTAGATAATAGAATGTGAACTTCTCACTGGAGATTGCAAGATCTTTGTGGGAAGCTTACTTCGGGGCCAACAGCGAACACCTTTGCTTCACTGCTGACTGCAAATTATGGGCCAATGTCTAAGCTGCTTTTGAAGAGAATAAAACACACGAGAGAAAAATATAACTTTTCTTGATCTTATGCAGAGGACACCTTTATTCAACGGCCCACAGGACATCCATTGCACCAGGTCTGTTCAAAATGCAGATTGTGGGTCACGTGTGACTCTTGAAAGTTAGCAGTACTGTCCTTTAAGTCTAGGCAACCCAATTTTATTTGTTTTTATTTCTTATTCACTGGTTTGTACTTAATTTTCTTGCCTTTAGCACAGTTGCCTGAATGGTTGATAAATATCAAAATGCCAAGGTGATTAGTATCAGCGAGTTGATATAAATGAAAATTAATGGGAACTTGCATTTAAGTTTCATAAATGCTCCCTGATGCTCCATACTATATGCACTGTGTGACCCATGAAAGCCAAAAGCTTGGAGACTCTTGTACTACGTTAGTAATGTGTGCCCTTCCATCCATAGAGGCAGATCTCAATATTGTCTTCCAGCCTAAACCAGATCCGCATTCATCAGTTCAAAATTTCCAGTCTTGGTCCAGAAATCAAAAGGCTGTCTGAATATTTGCCAATAAGCCATTTATTGTTGATGCATCAATAGAAAACCAGATTGCAGCAATGGTGACAGTAGACCAGAGTGGTCGGGTAAAGGGTTCCAGTTCTTCGCAGAGCAGCAGTAGCACCGGGCCAGATTGAAACCAGACTGCCATTTGCACTACACGAAAATAACTTCTGTACACATGCGGATGTCGAATGGTGTTCTTAATACTTCTCTCTCTCTTACTGCTGCACTCGTAAATTATTCGAGCTCCAATCAGTTGCTACCTATTTCTTCTGCACTTTGATCATCTGCTATCTCCAGTTCTCAGAGTCCCCCAGTTGTATTGATCCAGCATATTTGTACTATCTTAATTTTACAACAGCTTTTAGGAATATGATGCAATCAGACAAGAGATTTTAATCCACTGGCATATTTGTAAATTATATTGTATTTTAATCAAATCTTTTGATCAAAGCCAGGCATGAAACTTAATCTCTTGGGTCGTAAATACACCGGTATATAAAAAAAACTTGTTTAATCAAAGTTTTCTAAAATCAAGCAGTTTGCCACCATTTCTCTCCAATTAAATGGATCAAATGGCAGTCTGTGTTTATGATAAGTAAAGCTGGGAGCACTATATAAAATGCCACTCTTCATTTAGAGAACAATTTACTTGTTGGTAAATGAGAGAAAAGAGCACAACATGTATATGAGAGCCGTTACTGAATAGAGACAGTGATGCGCAATGAGAGCCATTAATAAAAAGCAATGTGTACAATGAAAACTAATTTGTATTGCAAAGTTTTTTCCCTCTGTGTCATGAAGGGAAACAATGTTTTCAAATTTTCTTTTTAAATCTGATTCCATAAAATATTCATATATTGTTACATGGAGAAGATGAATAAGGTTAAAAATGTTTAAATCTTATTTTGTAAACAGAGGGGGGGAAAAACCCTCAATGGCAAATAAGAACTAAATCAGTCCTATGGATAATAAAAATCAGGAATTAAATGTCCTATGTAAATCCCCTATTTGGTAAGCAAGTAAAATTTAATTTCACCTTGCTTTCATAAGTAGTTTTTCATCTTTCTAATGCAATGCTGCACATAAGTTTTCAGATGGCAAAGGGGATATACAAGTAGAAGCTGCTCAATATAAACGCAATCAATAATTTATGTTTGTTTCTTTCAGCTTAATGGATAATCGGTGTACTCTTACTGCTGACAGCATTCAGAGACAAATACTGGGAGGCCTATACATAATAATATTCTTGATAGGAGTCATTAGTAACGTTGGGACAATATGGGCCTTCAAACAAGCCGATAAATCTGCAACCTACATTTACATGAAAAATTTAACTGCTTCCGATTTACTCCTTTCCTGCAGTCTTCTCTTTCGAGCCATATATTACTTAAAGAGTGATTCATGGAGCCATGAAGATTTTGCATGCATTTTAACAACATTTGTAACAATTTCAATTTTCTATGTTAATATGTACTGCAGCATACTTTTCTTGTTGTGGACTAGCATCAGCAGATATGTAATAGTAGTAAGACCCAAATTTGCTCTTATGCATTATTTTATCAAACCTAAAGTGATCATACTTGTATGTGTTTTTACCTGGTTTGTACCAGCAATGTGCATTTTACCTTTACTCCTATCCTATTTTTCAGTCAATTCAACGATAAATGCAAAGTCTTGCTATGATCTAATCAACAAGAGAGGAACATTCTTTAAGAATCCTCATAGTTTTGGTGCAGCTTTATTTTTTCTAACACTAATATTTTTGATCGTTTTTTATGCTCTGTTGGCTTACCATCTGCATCAAACCCAGAAGAACAGTATGGTAGCCAAAAGTCAGGGCAGTAACTTAAAGGTCCGCAGGAAAATTTTTGCATCCATCATTTTGTTCATAGTCTGCTTTGTGCCATATCATGTCCAACGAGTTCTGTATGTTGCATCTGATGATGTAAACTGCCAGTGGCAAGAAAAACTAAACAAAGTGAAGAGTGGTGTGATTCTACTTGCTGCTCTAAGTTGCTGTATTCATCCACTGCTACATTTATGCTTTCGTTCAAAGCTTTGCAAAACAAAGAATACTCCTAGGAAAATAAGTGTTATTAACTGCAGTGACAATACCAACAATGACCATAATGTGACTCCAGAAGAAAAGACAAGATTATGAATAAAATGCAAGCTTCTATCAAAACATGTGAATATTTTTTCCAAAGTTGTAATGTAATTAAATTCTACTTAACTGTCTAATTTCATTTAAAAATGAGTAAAAATGCTCTCATACTTTCTTAAAAATGCATGGTCACGTAGGTTTTTAAAAATCATAGGCTACATTGGAATACTTTTAACTGCTAATGCTTTGTGTTTTCACCAATATGTAAATATGATGTTCAAGCTTAAGCAACATTAGAGTGCTAGTAGTATTGTGACTATTCAATGTCATTTTTATACCATCTTAATTAGAATTAAACCAACATGGGGGGGGGGGGGAAGAAAAGAGATTTGTGAATGAAGAATCGGTTGAAATGTGATACTGTATAATTTGAATAGACATTCTAAATGTATGCATTGCCTCAACAGTTATTAATGTAGTTAAAATAAATTGTTAGAATTTATGATGTATATGATTATGTCAAACATAGGAATGTTTGTGACTGTGTTTATCAATTTGATGTTGAGCGCCACTTGGAGGGACCACTTAGGGTAGCAAGGACACAATGTATTCTGGGTGGGGGACTTCATTGTCCATCATGAAGAGTGGCTTGCTAGTACCACCACGAAGTGAGCTGGCTGAGTCCTGACGGACATAGCTACCAGACTGGTAGAGGTGGTGAGAGAACCAACACGAGGGAATAACCTTCTTGAACTCACCCTCCCCAAACAACTCAGCACGGATGCATCTGTCCATGTCGATAATGGTAGGAACAATCACTTGTTCCTTGAGGGGAATAGAATCCATTTACACACTGAGGATACTCCCCATCATGTTGTGTGGCACTACAGCTGTGCTAAATGGGAAAAATTGAGAACAGATCTGGCAGCTCAAAACTGGATACCCAATAAGCACTGTGGACCATCACCCATACTAGAATTTATTCCACCAGAATCTGTAACCTCACTCCATCATCACTGTGAACCTACTCTGGTTCAATGAGAAGTGTAGAAGAGTATGCCAGAAGGAACAGCAGGCATACATGAAAATGAGGTGCCAACACTACATGTATGCAAAAGAAGGGAAGCAGCATGCTATAGACAGAGTTCAGCGATCCCATAACAAAAGGCTATAGGCTCCCACAATATCATTCTGTAGTGCTGTAGATTTGTACACTAGAACTAGCTGAACATCTTGCTCAGCTGTCCCAGTACAGCTGCAACATTGGCATCTACACGACAATGTGGAAAATTGCCCAGGTAAACCTTGCCCACAAAAAGCAGGACAAATCCAACCCGGTGAATATCGCACTCAGTATCACCCTATTCTCAATTCTCAATTCTCAACAAAATAATGGAACAAGTGATCAACAGTTCTATCAAACGACACTTATTCACCAATGCTAACTTTGGGTTCTGCTAGGACCACTTGACTCCAGATCGCATTACAACTTTAATCCAAACATGGATACCAGAACTCAATTCCAGAGGGGAGTTGAGAGTGACTGCACTTGACATTAAGGTGGCATTCAACCGAGTGTGGCACCAAGGAGCCATAGTAAAACTGTAAATAATGGGATCAAAGGGAAAACTCTCCACTGGCCAGAGACATACCTGCACAAAGGAAAATGGTTGTGGTGTTGGAAGCCAATCATCCCAGCCCCAGGACATCATTGTAGGAGTTCCTCAGGTTAGTATCCTAGCACAACTATCTTCAGCTGCTTCATCAATGAGCTTCCTCGATTATTAAGTCAGAAGCGGGGCTGTTTGCTGATGATTCAGCTCCATTCACAGATAATGAAGCAGTCCATGCCCACATGCAGCAAGACCTGGAAAACATCCAGGCTTGGGCTGGTAAGTGGCAAGTAACATCCTCACCACAAAGTGCTAGGCAATGACCATCTCCAACAAGAGATAGCCCAACCACCTCCCCAGTCAATAGATTTAGGTTGATTTCAGAAGTTGCAGCTCACTTACCTTCCAGTGCAATGCCTAAATAAGATTTATGACATCTGTTCTCAGCTATTTATAGTGCCATGTGATTGGTCTGTGGAATAAGCCATTGGCTGCGCTGTCCACGAGGTCCCTGATTTACCATTAATCTCACCACGCTGTAGATGGCAAATTATGGCGTAAATATAGATAGGAGCTGAAAAGTCCAAATAAAGGCATCATGTCACCAAACACGCAGTTCCAGCAATTTCAGGCCCAATATTTCAGTATAAATCAGTTATTTGTGAATTTCCCTGGGGAAAAAACACAATGCCATTCTTGCACCTTATTTATACTGAAACTTTCCAGGAAATTCCATATCCATAGAGGAAGTTGAGTAGAAATGGAGCAAATTCATTGAGGCTTCACTCAGAGAATAGGGTTTCAGCCTAATTCATTAACAGGCTTCGGTAGGTAGGTAATTAACAAGTTCAAAATAATTAATAAAATAAACAGCGAATGAATTAAATAAACGCATATAATATACAAGTGGAGCCAAGGGCCAGCTGGGAGGAAATCTTCGAGTTAAGTAGATAAATAAATATAATTGCAGCTGATGGCTAAGCCTTGAGGCAATTCGGAGCTCAACAAGTGGAGCTCAGGGCAGGATCATAGAAGTCCATGGAGTTAATAAATAAAACGGGTCCAAATTTCCCCATGAGTTGCACCGTTTTTTTTGGTGTAACTTGATTTTTCTGGTGTATCTTTTTAGTTGCAAATATGGCCATTTAATTTGCGCCAGTGTAAGTGAGTTAGTTAGGTTTTTTGTCAGGTCAGTTTTTTTTTCACCCACCATTTATGCCAATTTGGCCAGAAAAAAGTTGTACTAAACTAACTTAGGACAGCGTATGTGTCCACATTTGTCCGCACAGAAAGACCTTACTTACAGTTAAAGAATCAGCGCAAGTAACTATATTTCAAGCACCAAAGCACAAGTAGTAATAACAATTCAATAAAAAATAAGTGAAGTGAAGTAAATAATTAAAGTAACATATAAAAGTACTGCATCAAATCCTACCTTAAACTGAACTATGCAGCGGCTGGCCGTGCTGGAGTCTGTTCGGCCAGGGCAAGGTGCGGGACACCAGCAAGCCCTTCGGCCAGGGCAAGAATCAGGAGAACGCGGCAGGCTGTGGGGTTGGGGGGTGGGGGGGGAAAAGAGAAACGGAGAAAGAACGCGGCAGGCTGTGGGGAGGATGTTAATGCCCCACTGAGCATGCGCGAACGCTGCAACGCACATGTGTGTGCTGCCGGCACTCACACAGATCAGGCCCCGCCCCCCTGCCAGCTCTGCGCGGCCAGCATGGACCTAGCTCCGCCCCCCTCTCTTTATTGTACACCAGGCCAGCTCCACAGATGGTCCGAGAATCGGCCATGATCGCACGGATTTTTTTCGGCGTTGCTTCCGAGGTAAAATGTCAGCGGGGGTCTCGGAGGTGCGCCAAAAAAAAACCGGAGGGCCAAATTTGGGCCCTACAAGTGGAGCTGGGTGGGTCAGTCCACAAATAACACTTGTAATCTAGAAAGAGAGCGGAAGATTCAACCTTAATGGCCCTAGAGGGATCTTATGAATCTTAGTAGTGCGAGTGGGAACTAAGAGACTGACTAAAAATTTTAAAAAGCAAGTAGTTCTAGGAAGATTCAGCATTTACTCGGAGAGCAGCTAAAAATAAACGTTGCCACAAGTGGATAAAACAAAAATTGGGTTAAAAACGGAACGATGGATGAAATTTAATATTGCAAAAAACACGATCACAGTGCGATCTACAGGCATACTCGTACTTGGGACGCTTTTCTATGTTAAAGACACTATATAAATTCAAGTTGATTTTGGTGCCTTTGACCCAAGTCCCTCCTGGTCTTAAACCTTACTATTCCATCAAAATCGTTTCCATCTCTGCACCCTCAAGTTTCAGTTAAAATTAATTCACTGTTGCTTCATCTTGTAATTCGTCATTCCTTTATTTTTTCAACAGCCAAACAAAATATATGATTCACAGCAAGGCAATAACAGGAATGGCAAATAGTAGAACTATGAGTATAAATATGGCCAGACAACAAAGATAGCACCCAACTAAAAATTGTAGTACAGCTGACAGGAAGAACATATTGGCCAGACTGGGCAAAGATGGCAGATTTTCTTCCCTAGAGGACATTAGTGAACTTATGTATACAGGACTCAGAACTGAGTTGCACACGTCAGCTTTTCTTGTGGTCCCTCTGGAACGACAGAGGAGATGGTGCATTGTTGGAAACAGTAAGAAAATAATTTGAAATAAAATATATAAATCTAGTTAATGGAACGATGGACCAGAGATTATATTGCAAGAAATTAAATATGTAAAAAAGATAAAATGTAAAATTAGTGATATCATACTCCTAGCAGAGAGCTACACTCAAGAGATTATAGGTTGGAGTTTACACTACAACACTGAATCCGATCTGCCATCTCTCCGGACACCTCATGTAAAAAATAAAAATACGTAAAATAAATTAGAGAAAAAAAGGAAACTATATTAGCATTCATTATATATTCATCAAATACACTTCCATGGAACAAGGAACAGTGGGCTGACGAGTCATATGGTGAAACTCTCAACTCTGTAGAGAGCGCAGATTGGAGTTCCACAGCTGCCCACTCAAACACTGCACAAGGTTTTAAAACTTCTGTGCAGGACAGCAAGATGCTACAGAAAAATAAACTGGTGTGATACAATGTGTTGCAAGTACACAAAGTGTGCAACATACAAAATGTACGAATGCTGAAGTTTCATTATAGCTTAAAACAGATTCTTATAACTACAGGGACAATCTACAGATATAAAAGATTCTTTAATATCCCACAAATTAATTTTGGAGGGAAATTAACTGTTCTATTAGCAATACTAACTAAAATGTAATCAAAAAAGTTTTCAAGGTGTTGTCTAAATAAAGTACTCATGATTCAGCTGACTACTTGCTTGTTCAGCAGCTAGGAAGTGAGGCAACGCAGACCCAATAAAAATCATTTTTGACAGATTTTCCATGCTTCCCTCCTGCTCTGTTATTCCATTTACACCTCCTCTGGACCCATCTTCTGATTCTTTATTTGTCCTATTATCCCCCTCTTTGCCTTGCATCATTATCCTTTTTGTCCATTAATCACTCCTGCCTTCCAGCCTATCACAGATCTTGCCCTCTGTTCTGATGAAAGGTCATCGACCTGAAATTTTAACCGAAAATTTCTCTCTCCACAGAAACTGCCTGATCGACTGAGTATTTCCAGCAGTTTCTGCTTTTATTTCAGATTGCCAGCATCTGCAGTATTTTACTTTTGAACCCCCTTTGTTCTTTCCTCCCAACCCCCTTTTCCCTGGCTCTGTGTTTGTCATGTATTCAACCAGCATTGTAACCCATATATAATCTGACCAAAGTTGTACACTGAGAACAATGACCACTAGGTGGTGAACTTGTGGAAGACACTCCTAACCTGGACCTTCAGGTATAAAAGGGGAAGCTCCACCCACTTCCATCACTTGAGTGCTAAGGAATAAAGGACAGGTCACATACTGACCTTCTCTCAAGCATGGGCCTCGTGTGCATTTATACTGTATAGTAAGGACGTATCAATGGCGACAAGAAACTGGGATTTAAACCACGCGAGCATGGCCACTAGCAGAACAGACGAGAGGTACTGTGTTAAAGAATGGTTGGGACAGAGATTCAACATTGTTAAAGCAGCACACAGTTCTCCAGGCAGACAAGGGCAATCGGGCATGCCCCAACATGTAGTTGAACCCAGAGGGGGAGTTCGACAGACAATGGCAAGCTGAACGGCGATTCACACCATTGCAAGGGACAATGCAGCCAGTAATGGGGCCATCAACACCCGTTAATGGCACACTCAAGGACAGTCACAGGGGCAGTCAGAGACGATCGACTCGCAAGGGACCTTTTGTTTCCAACAACAGCTCATGTTGGAGGCGTGGAGGCACACACTCAGCCGGAGTTTGCAGAGATGAGCAAAATACCTGCAGAAATTGCAGAAATGAACGCTGGGTAAAATGGCTGGAAGCTGAAATTCAGCGAGTTCATGTGGAGCACGTACACAATTCGTATACCAGAACGCCACCGATAATGATGAAAGTGCTCCTCAATGGCATCCAAGTATCAATGGAGCTAGACACGGGGGCCAGCCAGTCCTTGATGGGTATCAAACAGTTCGAAAAGTTGTGGGCGTCCAAGGCCAGGAGGCCAAAATTATCGCCGATTGACGCACAGCTACGGACTTACACAAAGGAGATCATTCCGGTGCTAGGCAGCGCCACGGTAGTCATGACCCACAAGGATTTGGAGAACAGGTTGCCACTCTGGGTTGTCCGGGGGATGGTCCCGCACTACTGGGGAGAAGTTGGCTTGCTGTCATGAACTGGAAATGGGGCGATGTCAATGCAATTTCCTCTGTGGAGCGAGCATCATGCTCACAGATCCTGGACAAATTTGACTTATTATTTCAACCCAGTATTGGCACTTTCATGGGGGCCAAGGTAGTGATTCACATAAACTTGGACGCCAGGCCAGTACACCACAAGGCCAGTACACCACAAAGCCAGAGCGGTGCCGTACGTGATGCGGGAAAAGATAGAAGGCGAATTGGACCGCGTGCTGAGGGAAGGCATCATCTCACCAGTCGAAGTCAGTGACTGGGCAAGCCCGATTGTGCCGGTGCTCAAGACGGATGGGTCGGTCAGGATATGTGGTGATTACAAGACCACCATCACGACACACAAGGGGTTGTTTGAGTACAACAGATGCCCGTTCGGGTATCGCTCGGCAGCTGTGATCTTCCAACGAAATATGGAAAGCCTCCTCAAGTCGATTCCAGGGACGGTGGTTTTTCAGGACGACATCCTCATCACGGGTCGCGATACTGAAGAACACCTCCACAACCTGGAGGAGGTGCTACGCAGATTGGACCTGGTAGGGCTGCGGCTGAAAAAGGCGAAGTGCGTCTTCCTAGCTCCAGAGGTAGAATTCCTGGGGAGGAGGGTAGCAGCAGACGGGATCAGCCCTACTGCGTCCAAAACGGAAGCGATCCAGAGAGCACCCAGACCCCGTAACACGACGGAGTTGCGTTCGTTCCTGGGGCTCCTGAACTATTTTGGTAACTTTCTTCCCAAATTGAGCACGCTGCTAGAGCCGCTACACGTGCTCCTATGCAAAGGTCGCGAATGGGTCTGGGGGAACAGCCAGGAAAGAGCTTTTAATAGAGCATGAAATTTGTTATGTTCCAACAATCTGTTAACGCTATATGAACCATGCAAGAAACTTGTGTTAACGTGCGATGCGTCGTCCTATGGTGTCGGGTGTGTGTTGCAGCATGTCAATGCCAAGGGTCAGTTACAACCAGTAGCTTATGCCTCCAGAAGTCTGTCCCAGGCAGAAAGGGGCTACGGGATGGTAGAAAAGGAGGCGCTCGCATGTGTATATGTGGTAAAGAAAATGCATCAGTACCTGCTTGGCAGGAAATTTGAGCTGGAGACAGATCACAAACCCCTAACGTCCCTTTTGGCTAACAAGGCCATAAATGCAAACGCATCGACCCGCATACAGAGGTGGGCACTCACGTTAGCCGCCTATGACTATACAATTCGGCACAGACTGGGCACCGAAAACTGCGCCGATGCACTCAGCAGGCTCCTACTAGCCACCACTGAGGGGGCTACCGAGCATGCTGCTGAGATGGTCATGGCTGTTGAAGCTTTCGGAAGCGAAGTCTCGACAAATAGAGACCCGCTATTGGCTCTAGTCAAGAAATGTGTCTTGAATGGGGACTGGGCAGCCACGTACAGGGCATGCCCTGAGGAATTTAAACCATTTCACAGGCGCAGGGATGAACTCTCGATTCAGGCCGATTGCCTACTGTGGGGAAACCGCGTAGTCATGCCCCAGATGGGCAGAGAGGTGTCCATCAGAGAACTCCACAATGAGCACCCGGGCATTGTCATGATGAAGGCAATTGCCAGGTCACACGTTTGGTGGCCAGGGATAGACGCAGATCTGGAACTTTGTGTTCGCAGGTGCAACATGTGTGCCCAGCTGGGCAATGTGCTCAAAGAAGCCCCCCTTAGCCCCTGGCCATGGCCCGCCAAGCCTTGGTCACGCATCCATGTGGACCTTTCATGGGCAAAATGTTTTTGGTTGTAGTAGACGCCTACTCCAAATGGATCGAGTGTGATATTTTAAATTCAAGCACATCCTCTGCCACGGTAGAAAGTCAATGTTCGCCGCCCACGGTCTACCGGATATCTTGGTCAGTGACAGTGGCCCGTGCTTCACAAGCACTGAATTCCAGGACTTCATGGCAGGCAATGGAATTAACCATATCAGAACGGCACTGTTCAAGCCGGCCTCAAACGGCCAGGCAGAACGAGCAGTGCAGATAATCAAACAGGGGATGCTCAGAATCCAAGGGGATTCCCTACAAAGCCGCTTATCACGCTTCCTGTTGGCCTACAGATCCCGAGCACACTCGCTCACAGGGGTTCCCACCCACAAAGCTGCTAATGAAAAGGACGCTCAAAACCCGGTTATCCCTTATACACCCCACCATGAAATAATTGTCGAGAGCAGGCGCCAGTCACAATATGACTACCATGACAGGAATGCGAGGGCGTGATGTATTGATGTTTATGACCCTGTTTTTGTCCTCAACTACGCTGCAGGGCCCAAATGGCTCGCAGGCACTGTGATTGCCAAAGAGGGAAATAGGATTCTCGTAGTTAAACTTGCCAATGGACAAATCTGCCGCAAACACGTGGATCAAACAAAAAGGAGGTTCAGCAACCCCAGAGAAGAAGAGGAAGAACACGATAGAGTTAACTCCACCACAGGTGACCAAACACCGGAACCAAAGAGAGGAGAGCCCAGTCACTGTGGGCAGTCCGGATAGGCCTGAGGCACCGCAAACAGCAGACACTCAGGCCAGCACCCAATAACCGGAGCCCCAACTCAGGCGCTCTACAAGAGAGCGTAAACCACCAGAGACTCAACCTGTGATCCCAATAAGATTTGAGGGGGGGGGGGGTGGGGGGGGAGAAAGGTGATGTCATGTATTCAACCAGCATTGTAATCCATGTATAATCTGACCTAAGTTGTACACTGTGAGAACAATAACCACTAGGTGGTGAACTTGTGGGAGACACTCTTAACCTGGACCTTCAGGTATAAAAGGGGAAGCTCCACCCACTTCCATCACTTGAGTGCTAAGGAATAAAGACTGACCTTCTCTCAAGCATGGACCTCGTGTTCATTTATACTGTATAGTAAGGACGTATCAGTATTTGCTTCAGACCAGCTCTGCAGCACGGATCTAGTGTGCACACGTATTGCAGTGTGGGCTGGCCCGTGCTGCCCCTAAGCCCCTGGGCCCGAACTCCAGTCATCTTGGGTAATCCTTGCCACTGGACCAAAACTTAGCTCTGTCAAGCCCGTGTGGCGGCTGATGTGCAACGGTCACCCCACGTTAAAAGTAATTCACGCACAGGCATCTTCCACCCTTCAGGATGTAGTTCGGGTCCTTCATTGAAACACATCCTCTTTTTTTGGTGTGGAAGCAAATCATCCTCATTTTGAGGAATCGCTTATGATGATGACTTGCTTAAAAGTTGTTAATCTCAAACATCTTCCAGTACTGATGAAAGGACACCGACCTGAAACGTGAAATCTGTTTCTCCAGATAAATTGCATTTTTTCTTAAAATCGGTTGACAGTCCTAATGTGATACTATACACTTCTTAGTTGTACTCTTTTCAACTTTTTATGCCCCTTGTTACTTTCTGTTTAAGACTGCTAGTTAAAGGCAGCCTGGTAATAATGTTTCAAGGACACCCTCAAAGCCACCTTGATAAAGTGCAACATCCCCACTGGCACCTGGGAATCCTTGGCCTAAGACCGCCCTAAGTGGAGGAAGAGCATCCGGGAGGGCGTTGAGCACCTCGAGTCTTGTCTCCGATAGCATGCAGAAATCAAGCGCAGACAGCGGAAGGAGCGTGCGGCAAACCAGACTCCCCACCCACCCTTTCCTTCAACCACTGACTGTCCCACTTGTGACAGAGACTGTAATTCCCATATTGGACTGTTCAATCACTTGAGAACTCACTTTTAGAGTGGAAGCAAGTCTTCCTTGATTTCGAGGGATTGCCTATGATGATTATGGGTAATAAACTATTATGAAATCCCTTCTATGATATCACAAAGTTCTATTAGAGACATAAATTCATGGAGATTGCTTCCTGCCAACTTATGAACTGGCTGCCAAATGACAACTGGCCCTCCAACTTTACCTCTCCTCTGTGCTAAAGAGATTGTTATCTGCTCATTGCCTCCAGAGTAGTACAGCTGAGAGTCATTTCAACACAGACTGAAACCATAGGTGAAAAGTAACATTTCATCATTTACTGTAATGTGTACACAATTGGTTGATACTTTTCCTAATTAATTACATTTCAGCTCCAAATGCTGTCATGTTACAGTGATAAATAGATACATGTAACACAGGCTGAGATAAATATGATGTTTGAACACTAGCTTCATTTGGAAAAAAATTGAAACTGGACAAAGGTGTCCAACTTATTTTTTGTTAAAGAAATGCTGACCCCCAATTAGGGCATACAATCTAACTGCTTTGTTTTCTCCTGTTTTTGCAGGCAGCCGCAGCTCATGTAACATCTATTCACAGGCAGGATACTACTGCTGACATCACTATTAGTTGGTAACCAAGAGGCACGCAAGAGCAGCTGGTGACACTCCAATTTCTCTCCACAGTGCAATTGAGGCTGATGACTGCAGTGGATACTTGTGTAGGCATCCCTCCATTCGGTGATGCCTGCATTGCTGCTTTGAAATACAGCACTGCCCTTCAGGTGCACCTTTTATGAATGGAAATTACACAATTACCAGAAATACAATGATTCATGACTATCTAGGCATGGTTGAAGCTTGCAAGCTTCAGCCTTTCTTTTTAGTGCTGTGCCAATCAACAACTTGTATTTGTAAAGTACCATTTACGTAGTAAAATGTCCCAAGGCTCATCACAGAAATGTGATCAAACAAAATTTGACACCGAGCCACATAAGGAGATATTAGAGCAGATGCCGTAAAACTTGGTCAAAGAGGTAGGATTTAATGAGTGTCTTAAAGAAGAGCTAGAAAGGTTTAGGGAGGGAAATTCAGAGTTTATGGCCAAGGTGAAGGCACAACTGCCAATGGTGGAGCGATGAAAATCAGGGATGCACAAGAGGCCAGAATTGGAAGAGTGCAGAGATTTCAGAGGGTTGTAGAGCTGGAGGAGGTTAGAGAGATGGGGAGGGGTGAGGCCATGGAGGGATTTGAAAACAAGGATGAGAATGTTAAAGTTAAGTCTGGAGGAACCAAAAGCATGGATGAGAGTTTCAGCAGCAGATGAGCTGAGGCAGGATCGGAGACAGGCGATGTTAGAGGTGGAAGTATGCAGTTTTGATGATGGAGCGGATATGTGGTCAGAACTCATCTCGGGGTCAAATAGGATGCGAAAGTTGCGAAGTCTGGTTCAGCCTCAGACAGTGGCGAAAGAATGGATATTGGATTTATATTCAATTACGTTACAAAGTTATGGTTATATCATTTTTAAAATTCATCAATGGGAACTGAGATACACACACGCAAACATACTCTACTAGTACTGCACACAAGTGCAAAGGAAGTCAGTGACTTACTGCAGACCTGTGTAAAATGGTGACTTGCATCCCATCAAAAGCAATGGGAAATGCTTCTTAAAGGTGCAGAACACTGATTCTGTGATGTCAGCAGCACAACAGATATGCTCCAGGCATTATGATATGCTACTTCCAAGCACCAAAGTTTGAATTGCTTTACTACTAGCATAACTAGTTAGCAGGCAACAAATAAAAAGTTTTATTTTCATGCCATCTCATTCAAACAGTCCTTATTTAAACTGTGGGAAACTGCATCTGTAGATTCTTGTAAATAAAATATTTTTAACACCGCTGCTTCTTTAAATTTAGACCAAAATAGCTGTAAAGACAGAACTTTGATGTAATTTTGCAAATTGCTGCACAATGTTTATTGTATTGTTCTTAACCATATGAAGTGACTATAGTTTTCCATCACACTGAACAAGTTGCGTTCAAAATTTTTTTTTCACAAATATCATGAATTACAAAGTTCTCTGTTCTATTTAGTTTTCCAATTTTGCTGAGAATATTCAATAGTAGAAATAACTTATAGATATCATTAGTTATTTATATTGCTGAAAGCTGCAAATTTCTTTCAGCACTCAAATAGTTAATTAAATGGGTGGTTGAAGGTGTATTTGAAGTATACCTTATACAGTGGTAACATAATCCTCACTATGGTGTAAAATGAAAGAACTTCAAAACAGTTAAGCAAGAGACCCACTGGAAATTTGAGTCTTGGTAGGTGAGATTTACTTGAAATTTTAGACCTTTTATTACTTTATGATGTATAAACATGTTCTTCTACCTTCCCCAAAAAACTGGGAGTTCAAATACTAATGAACTATCATTGATATTGTTTTCTCAGACTATAAACAATAAGCAGTTTGTTATCCTCGACTCCAGGGGGCTGGCAAAGAGTTAGACCGTATTGAATAATTGAAAAACAACTCAACCATTGTACTGGAAAGGCTTTGATTCCTTTTCTGACTGGTTAGGGAAAGATAAAACACAGACAGAGACAGGCAAAGAGGGCAGGGTTTTTTAAAAAACAGAATGCTGTAAGGCAGTCAAGCAGCAAAGGCTAGGATACAGTTGGAATGCAGGAGGACATAGTCAGAAATAATCTTGTTTAAGTCAAGTAAGACAACCAACTAGAGAAGCAAAGTGTTCTTTATACTGTACTGAGATCACCTACCTCCGTAATATCGCCAGTGCCATTACCTCAGCTCATCCGCTGCTGAAGCCCTCATCCATGCCTTTGTTACCTTTAGACTTGACTATTCCAACGCACTCCTGGCTGGCCTTCCACAACATTCTATCCCATGTAAACTAGAGGTGATCCAAAACTCGGCTGTCCGTGTCCTAACTCACACCAAGTCTTGCTTACCCATCACCCCTGTGCTCGCTGACCTACATTGGCTTCAGGTTAAGCAACATCTCGATTTCAAAATTCTCATCCTTATTTTCAAATTCCTCCATGGCCTCGTCCCTCTGTAATCTCCTCCAGCCCCACAATCCTCCGAGATGTCTGCGCTCCTCTAATTCTGCCCTCTTGAGCATCCCGGATTATAATCGATCAATCATTGGTGGCCGTGCCTTCTGTTGCCTAGGCCCCAAGCTCTGGAACTCCCTGCTTAAACCTCTCCGCCTCTCTTTAAGACGTTCCTTAAAACCTGCCTCTTTGACCAAGCTTTTGGTCACCTGCACTAATTTCTACTTATGTGGCTCGCTGTCAAATTTTTAACGCATAATACTCCTGTGATTGCCTTGGACGTTTCACTATGTTAAAAGTGCTATATAAATACAAGTTGTTGTTGTAATATTATGCAAAGATAAGTTGCACTGTTTGAATTAAAGTCATTACGATCAGAACTGCCTTTCTAGATGTTCATCACACTATGAAAGAAAGCAGTATATGGATTTGAATCAAGCCTTATTTCACCAAGTGTTTGCTTGGTACACCTTCAAAGATTGAAGCACACGTTCAGATCGTTATTATTACTCTCCATGGGATATACCATCGTACAGGTAGGTATAGGCCAGTGTGAGGCTACTACCATAAATGTACTATAATCAGACTTCTTATGGGAGCAAACAAAACCGCTGAATGCGAGGGTATCTACGGCAGGCTCGGATTTATAATACCACCATTAACTTCCACTTTGTGATTGAGAGATTTTCCCCCTCAATTCTATTATGCTTACTTATCTTTCAGTCTTTATTTATAAAGAATTTCCCTGCACAAATACTGACCTGTCTTTCCTCTTAGATACTGTGTATTTCCAGTATTTGCCGATATTGTTTTAGATTGTCAGTCAGTGCAATCTTTTGCTTTTTAACTAGAATCCATAGTACAAGGCTCATTTAATGCTTCAATTAAATGGTGCTTTCAGTGTACAAATTGGAACATGATGGTTATTTACATGGACCAATTGTGATAGCTTATCCTCAATGTCTCCTAATGAAAAGAAAATAGAGTAGCTAACAATTTAAAAGCTATTTTAAAAAAAAAATGTTTGGAAAGATGAGCCCGAATCATAGGCCCTGAAAAGCTGCAATCTGCGATCCCAGTGGTGCCCTCTAACACAAATCCCACTGAAAGGTAACTTATTTACACAAGGTCAACAGGTCACATCTCTGGTGCTGCCTACTCTGTGGAACAGGAACATTTGCTGCTTGACTGTTATTTGGGCAGGTTGTGCAGTAGGTTTTAAGGAGTGTCTTAAAGGAAGTGATGTGAAGAGGTTTGTAGAGAGAATTCTGTAGATTAGGGCCTACACAGCTGAAGGCATGGGTGATATCAGGGATGCACAACAGACCAGAAGTGGAAGAACGCAGAGTTCTCTGAGGGTTGTACTGGAGTTTACAGAGACGGAGAGGCAAGCCCATGGAGGGAGTTGAACATGAACAATAACAAAAAAAACAGAAGGTAGGTTTTATGGAGTGTTGTAAAGGAGAGAGGGGTAGAGACGCAGAGAGATTTAGGGAGGAAATTTCAGAGCTTAGGACCTAGGCAGCTGAAGACATGGCAACCAAAGATGGCCCGATTCAAATGGGAAGGCGCAAGAGGCCAGAATTGGAGGAGCGCAGAGATCTGAGGGTTGTAGGGCTGGAGGAGGTGATAGAGATGGAAAGACGAGGCCATGGAGGGATTTGAAAACAAGGAAGAGAATTTTATATTTGAGGTGTTGCTGGACAGGGAGTCAATGTAGATCAGCGTGCACAGGAGTGATGAGCAATGTTCCCTTTAACTTTTTTTTTGGTACACGGCCCAGTTAAGAGGCTGTGCAGCCCATTCAAAATACTGTGCATGCGCCGTTTGTCCCATTTACAAGCCGGTGAACCGGGAGCTCCAGAGCATTGTGCAGCTTGAAGGGAACATTTCTGATGGGTGAATGGGACTTGGTGCAAGTTAGGATACATGCAGCAGAGTTTTGGATGAGCTCAAGTTGGTGGAGGGCGGAAAATGGGAGGTTGGATCTGAGAGTGTTGGAATAGTCAAGTCTAGAGGTAACAAAGGCATGGATGAGAGTTTCAACAGATGAGCTGAGGCAGGGGCGGAGTCAGGCTATGTTACGGAGGTGGAAGTAGGTGGTCTTGGTGATGGCACGAATATGTGGTCAGATACTCATTTCAGGATCAAATACGACACCAAGCTTGCGAAAGGTCTGTTTTAGCCTCAGACAGTTGCCAGGGAGAGGGATGGAGTTGGTTGCTAGAGAATGGAGTTGTGGCAGGGACCGATAACAATAAGGAATTGGAGGGGGCCAAGGATATATCCTTGTGGGACTTCAAAGATAACGGTGCAAGAGTGGGAAGAGGAGCCAATGCAGGTGATTCTGTGTCTACGCCTGGATAGATAAGAATGGAACCAGGCGAGTGAGGTTCCACCCAGCTGTACAACAGAGGAGAGGCGTTGGAGGAGGATGACATAGTCAACCGTGTCAAAGGCTGCAGACAGGTTGAGATGCATGAGGAAGAATAGTTTATCATGGTCAGTCATATAGGATGTTATTTGTGATTTTGATAAGATAACAATTTTATAAAATAACTTCTTTAGAGGTTAGAGCCACTTGTCCTCACCTTACTACATGTACCACCTTCCAGAAGTTCAGTGCCATGATGTTAAATTGTTTCAAAGTAGTGTCAATTTAAGTGCAACTTACTTCTATATAAATATGTTGTGTCAAATGTAAGTTCTAAGTGCAATGCATTCCTTTTCTTTTTTTTTTAAATGTTAAATTATTGGATTCTCTAAATTTTTTGGTTCGACTGTAAACCTTACGTTGTGAACTGAAGTGAAACTATCAACACTTAATACTAAAGAGTTCACGAAACGTCTATCACAGTAAAGATTTTAAGTGGACTGACAAGTCATATAACCATACTAACTGTCTCTAAATGGTAGGTCGCTTGAAGTCTACATTATCGATGTTCTATTCATTGTGCCCCATTTGCTCTGTATTGTGTTCCTATTGTCATTAAGAATAACACTATTACTATAGCAAGGTGCAGTGCCTTCTTTAAATTGTAACTGTTGAAACCCTAGGCTGACCTTTGAAGTATGCTGTCCATACTTGATATCACAATGACTAGTGACAATAAACTAAGGGTTTTTGCTTCTTGATGCTTGGTTATCTGTTTAAACTGCAGAGATGGCTATTGAGGAGGTTGCTTAGAATTGAGATGAACAGTAATATATCCTACTTGTTCATTATCAGATCACACAATAAAAGATAAAGACCCAGAAATTCATTGACATGATTTACAATGCACCTTGAAAAAATTGTAACATCCCGTATTAGTCTCTCTCTCTCTCGACATGGAGGTTTCCTGGGTTACCTATTGGTGCAAGCAATGGTCTAAAACTGGTGCAAACAGCTGAACCAGCAAGAAACTGCAGCCTTTTAAATGCACTGTTCAGCCTGCACTATTCAGTTGAACACCAGGGGGCAAGAGGTAAGGCAGGAAACACTGCTTGGCTCTGTATTTTCCTCCATCAAATCATTTCACTGTTTGTCTTACGAGTATTTTGTGATACTTGGACAGAATTATGAATATTCTAGTTCCATGTGCAAAGACAGCAAGGCATGGCACCAAGCTAGAGGTGAAGAATGTTCAACTTCAGTCCTTCAGATGGACATTGAAGACAGGACAAATAGACACTCCCTCTCCCTATGAACTGCAGAAGAGTGCTGCAACAAGTTCCACAACATAGACAAGGTAAACACACTGCACACATCTCCTTTTCTTCCTAGCCCACCCTAGTCACGAACACACGCTTCATCCTCTTATAGCAACACTTCCACAACTAACCCTTCACAATGCTCTTTGGTTAAAGGCATCTCAAATTCCCTGTCCTGCACTATGACTACACAGCTCCCCAAATACAAAGTGTATACCTTGTACAACCTCAAAACCTTTCCTGCACTTAAAATAGCTCGTTATGGGAGAAGCCATGGTTGGCAGCATATTGCCAATGTCAGGTTACTGACTGAGCACCTGTAATATCGCCCTGGTATCCCTATGAAGCACCACAAACACATAACCTTCCACCCTCTTCTTCCGTCTCCTTAATTCCAAGGGGATGATGCTCCCCCATTCTTCTATTCTATCCTCCCTGCCTGCAAATCCACTGGAAGAACAAGCGGCACAGGAGGAGGAAGAGGAGGAGGAGGATGATGATGGATGACGAAGGCTCCCAGGAATCACAGCTGCATGATACTGCCATCCCTCAGGATAGCAGAAACTTCCCAGGCATCTAGCTACCCTCTTGGAGCACTACGCTAGTGGAATGTGGGTGTGCAAGATCAGGCTGCCCAAGACCATCCTCTAGAGACGCAGCCAGCAGCAGCTCTATGGCAGAAGCCAGCTGCCATCGGATTGAGTAGACTAGGCCTATATTCCCTAGAGTTTAGAAGAATGAGAGGTGATATCATTGAAACACATACAATTCTTAAAAAGGTTCAACAGGGTAGATGCTGGGAGGATGTTTACCCAAGCTGGGGAGTTTAGAATTCGGGGTCAGTCTCAGAAAAAGGGGTCGGTATTTAGGACTGAGATGAGGAGAAATTTCTTCACTCAGAGGGTTGTGAATCTTTGGAATTCTCTACCCCTGAGAGCTGTGGATGCTCAGTCATTGAGTATATCCATATACAGTAGACACCTCAAAGCACTGGAGAAATACCACCAATGCTGCCTCCGCAAGATCCAGCAAATCCATTGGGAGGATAGACGCACCAACGTCAGTGTTCTTGATCAGGCCAACATCCCCAGCATCGAAGCACTGACCACACTCGACCAGCTCCGTTGGGCGGGCCACCTCGTCCGCATGCTCGACACGAGACTCCCAAAGCAAGCGCTCTATTCAGAACTCCTACACGGCAAGCGAGCCTCAGGTGGGCAGAGGAAACGTTCCAAGGACACCCTCAAAGCCTCCTTGATAAAATGCAACATCCCTACTGGCACCTGGGAATCCCCGGCCCAAGACCGCCCTAAGTGGAGGAAAGGCATGCGGGAGGGCGCTGAGCACCTCGAGTCTCGTCACCGAGAGCATGCAGAAAACAAGCACAAGCAGCGTGCGGCAAACCAGACGCCCCACCCGCCCTTTCCTTCAACCACTGTCTGTCCCACCTGTGACACAGACTGTAATTCCTGTATTTAACTGTAGAGTCACCTGAGAACTCAATTTTAGAGTGGAAGCAAGTCTTCCTCGATTTCGAGGGACTGCCTATGATGATGATGATATTCAATACAAAGAATGAAAGATTTTTGGATACTAAGGAAATCGAGGGTTATGGAGATAATGCAGAAAAGTGGAGTTGAGGTAGATCAGCCATAATCTTATTCAATGGCAAGACAGACACAAAATGCCGGATAGCCTACTCATGCTCCTATTTCTTATGTTCTTAAACATTTCAAAGCATTCCAAACGCACTAAATTATTTTGAAGTTCAGTGATAGAATATCCCATAGCCTATAAAATGACAAAGAAGATGGGCTTGACATGGATGACAGGTCAAAAAGAAAGAGGCTTGTTAGGTCTCATGGCCTGTCCCAGTCTGTTAAAAATTGGATGGTGTAACAAACTGCCATGCCATTACACTGGAGAATCATTATTATTGTAGCCTGTTATCCTAACTCTGAAAGCTTCTGTGTCAGCTGCTAGCTGCAGAAAATGTTAAAAGCACAATTAAAATAAACTACCATACTGCTACAGTCAGCATACCATGGCATATTCTGATTAAAATACAAGCAGAGCCTCCTTGGTGCTAACCACATCACTTAGATTTAAGTACCCACACACACAGCTAAATGACCAGAGAAGTGGCTACACAAAGCTGGTAAAAGCCTAAACACTAAGGACCCAGGAAGGCGTAAGTGTTTAAAACAGACACAAACATAATAAAATTAAATTAAATAAACACATTTTGTTAAAAACTCTGCTCACTAAGGTAAGTTTATTTTTAACCCGAATTACAAAACTTAAAAAAAAATCGGAAAAATATTGTTTTTTTCCTAAAGCATTTATTAACTTTAATTTCAATTAATTTTAATTATGTGAGGTCTGTTTTTTGTGTGTGTGTTTGTTGTTTTTCTCCATTAATAGCAATGAGAACTCGTAGATACGGAGTTCTCATTCCTATTAATAGAAAGCTGTGGAATACGTACCTGATTGGCTGAGCAGTCACACGTGACTACATCTTCTGCGTGGGAACCCTCTGGACGGGAGCGCGCTTCGCAGCGTGGGAAGAGAAGGCCTCCCCAACGGAATCACAGGCTCCTCCCGGACCACCAGGTAATTTCATAGAAATGCGTCAGGTCGGAGGCAATTGCCCACGGGGAAGCCTCCGACCGCAATTTCCGTGCCAATGGAGAGCTAGGAAAATTAATTATATATTTTTTTAATTCTCAATTCCTTAATAGTAAACCTGGGATTCAAACGCAGTACTTTTTAAATATAAAACCCTCAAGTGACAGTTAAGCACTCAGACTTTGGTTTCATCTTCTCTCTATTTGTCACTCCTTTAGTTCCACATTAGTTAGGACAGCATGGAAAAGAAATGGGCAGTACAGTTAAGTCTAGATGCAATGATGGAGTGGGGCAAAGTCCAAATAGGGTGTAAGGAGTAAGGCAGTAGGAGATCAGCGAGCTTGAGATAGGAGTGCTTGTAGAAACCGGAGATGACCACACTTTGGGCTCAAGTTTTGGCTCGAGTTGCTCCTATTTTTTTTTGAGCAACTAGTTTGGAATGGAGTATCTTAGAAATTGCAATTTTCGGCATCTAATTTGCTCCAATTCTAGTGAGTTAGAATAGTTTCATTTTAGAACAGTTTTTTTTCCCAAAAGGGGGCGTTACTAGCCACTTACGCCTGTTTTGTAAGTTTAGGCACTAACTTAGGCCCCAAGTTTCCACATGATTTGCTCCTGATTTTTAGGAGCAACTGGTGTAGAACGGAGTATCTTAGAAATCGGAATTCTCGTCATTTAGTTTGCTCCAGTTCTAGTCAGTTAGAACAGTTTCACTTTGGAACAGAATTTTTATTATCTTTTTTAAAGGGGGCGTGTCCGGCCACTTACACCTGATTTCAAACTAACTTAGAATGGAGTAAGTGAAGATTTTTGTTCGCTTGAAAAAACCTTGTCTACACTTTAGAAAATCAGGCGTAGGTTACAAATCAGGCGTAGGGAATGGTGGGGGGGGGGGGAGGGGTGTTTAAAGGGAAGTTTACAAACATTAAACACTTCAGTTTTACAAATAAAGAGCCATCATCAATAATAAATGATAAATACATCAATAAATCAAAAAAAATTAATAAGAAATAATTTTTTAAAAAATCAACAAATAAAACATTTTCTACTTACCGACTGCAGCACCGGGAGCCCTCCAACAACGTGCTGGGATGCCCCCCTCAGTGTGTCTCTATCTGTCTGTCTGTGTGTCTCTCATTCTCTGTCTGTCAGTGTCTGTGTTTCTGACAGCGAGGGATGGGGGAGAAGGGGGAGGGATGGGGGAGGGGGGAGAAGGGGGAGGGATGGGGGAGGGGGGAGAAGGGGGAGGGATGGGGGAGAGGGGAGGGATGGGGGAGAGGGGAGAAGGGGGAGGGATGGGGGAGAGGGGAGAAGGGGGAGGGATGGGGGAGGGGGGAGAAGGGGGAGGGATGGGGGAGGGGGGAGAAGGGGGAGGGATGGGGGAGAGGGGAGAAGGGGGAGGGATAGGGGAGGAGGGGGAGGGATGGGGGAGAAGGGAGAAGGGGGAGGGATGGGGGAGAAGGGGAGAAGGGGGAGGGATGGGGGAGAAGGGGAGAAGGGGGAGGGATGGGGGAGAAGGGGAGAAGGGGGAGGGATGGAGGAGAAGGGGGAGGGATGGAGGAGAAGGGGGAGGGATGGAGGGGAAGGGGGAGGGATGGGGGAGAAGGGGGAGGGATGGGGGAGAAGGGGGAGGGATGGGGGAGAAGGGGGAGGGATGGGGGAGAAGGGGGAGGGATGGGGGAGAAGGGGGAGGGATGGGGGAGAAGGGGGAGGGATGGGGGAGAAGGGGGAGGATGGGGGAGAAGGGGGAGGGATGGGGGAGAAGGGGGAGGGATGGGGGAGAAGGGGGAGGGATGGGGGAGAAGGGGGAGGGATGGGGGAGAAGGGGGAGGGATGGGGGAGAAGGGGGAGGGATGGGGGAGAAGGGGGAGGGATGGGGGAGAAGGGGGAGGGATGGGGGAGAAGGGGGAGGGATGGGGGAGAAGGGGGAGGGATGGGGGAGAAGGGGGAGGATGGGGGAGAAGGGGGAGGGATGGGGGAGAAGGGGAGGGATGGGGAGAAGGGGGAGGGATGGGGAGAAGGGGGAGGGATGGGGGGGAAGGGGGAGGGATGGGGAGAAGGGGGAGGGATGGGGGAGAAGGGGGAGGGATGGGGGAGAAGGGGGAGGGATGGGGGAGAAGGGGGAGGGATGGGGGAGAAGGGGGAGGGATGGGGAGAAGGGGGAGGGATGGGGGGGATGGGGGAGCGGGGGCTGGATGGGGGAGGGATGGGGGAGAAGGGGGAGGGATGGGGGAGAAGGGGGAGGGATGGGGGAAGGGGGAGGGAAGGGATGGGGGAGAAGGGGGAGGGATGGGGGAGAAGGGGGAGGGATGGGGGAGAAGGGGGAGGGATGGGGAGGGGAGGGAGGAGGAGAAGGGGGAGGGATGGGGGAGAAGGGGGAGGGATGGGGAGAGGGGGAGGAGAAGGGGGATGAGGGGATGGGGGAGAAGGGGGAGGGATGGGGGAGAAGGGGGAGGGATGGGGAGAAGGTGGAGGGATGGGGGGAGAAGGGGGAGGGATGGGGAGAAGGGGGAGGGATGGGGGGGAGAAGGGGAGGGATGGAGGAGAAGGGGGAGGGAGGGGAGAAGGGGGAGGGATGGGGGAGAAGGGGGAGGATGGGGGGAAGGGGGGGGGATGGGGGAGATGGGGGGAGGGATGGGGGAGAAGGGGGAGGGATGGGGGGATGGGGGAGGGATGGGGGAGAAGGGGGAGGGATGGGGGAGAAGGGGGAGGGATGGGGGAGAAGGGGGAGGGATGGGGGAGAAGGGGGAGGGATGGGGGAGAAGGGGAGGGATGGGGGAGAAGGGGGAGAGGATGGGGGAGAAGGGGGAGGGATGGGGGAGAAGGGGAGGGAGGGGGAAGGGGGAGGGATGGGGGAGAAGGGGGGAGGGATGGGAGAAGGGGGAGGGATGGGGGAGATGGGGGAGGGATGGGGGAGATGGGGGAGGGCTGGGGGAGAAGGGGAGGGATGGGGAGAAGGGGGAAGGAGATTGCGGGGAAGGAGATAGCGGGGGGGGAAGGAGATTGCGGGGGGGGAAGAGATTGCGGGGGGGGAGGGAGCATGCGGGGCGCCAGCTGGGGGGGCGCCAAGCGTGGGGGGGAAGGAGAAGCGGGTGGGCCGGCGCTAGCGGGGGGGGGCCGGCGCTTGCGGGGGGGCAGGCGCATTGCGGGGGGGGAAGGAGATTGCGGGGGGGGAAGGAGATTGCGGGGGGGGAAGGAGATTGCGGGGGGGGAAGGAGATTGCGGGGGGGGAAGGAGATTGCGGGGGGGAAGGAGATTGCGGGGGGGGAAGGAGATTGCGGGGGGGAAGGAGATTGCGGGGGGGGCAGGAGATTGCGGGGGGGGAAGGAGATTGCGGGGGGGGAAGGAGATTGCGGGGGGGGAAGGAGATTGCGGGGGGGGAAGGAGATTGCGGGGGGGGGAAGGAGATTGCGGGGGGGGAAGGAGATTGCGGGGGGGGAAGGAGATTGCGGGGGGGGAAGGAGATTGCGGGGGGGGAAGGAGATTGCGGGGGGGGAAAGGAGATTGGGGGGGGGGGGAGGAGATTGGGGGGGGGAGGAGATTGGGGGGGGGGAGGAGATTGGGGGGGGGAGGAGATTGGGGGGGGGGAGGAGATTGGGGGGGGGAGGAGAAGGAGATTGGGGAGGGGGGGAGAAGGAGATTGGGGAGGGGGCGAGAAGGAGATTGGGGAGGGGGGGGGAGAAGGAGATTGGGGAGGGGGGGAGAGAGGAGATTGGGGAGGGGGGGAGAAGGAGATTGGGGAGGGGGGAGAAGGAGATTGGGGAGGGGGGGAGAAGGAGATTGGGGAGGGGGGGAGAAGGAGATTGGGGAGGGGGGAGAAGGAGATTGGGGAGGGGGGAGAAGGAAGATTGGGGAGGGGGGGAGAAGGAGATTGGGGAGGGGGGGAGAAGGAGATTGGGGAGGGGGGAGAAGGAGATTGGGGAGGGGGGAGAAGGAGATTGGGGAGGGGGGGAGAAGGAGATTGGGGAGGGGGGGAGAAGGAGATTGGGGAGGGGGGAGAAGGAGATTGGGGAGGGGGGGAGAAGGAGATTGGGGAGGGGGGGAGAAGAGATTGCGGGGGGGGAAGGAGATTGCGGGGGGGGAGGAGATTGCGGGGGGGGAAGGAGATTGCGGGGGGGGAAGGAGATTGCGGGGGGGGAAGGAGATTGCGGGGGGGGAAGGAGATTGCGGGGGGGGAAGAGATTGCGGGGGGGGAAGGAAGATTGCGGGGGGGGAAGGAGATTGCGGGGGGGGAAGGAGATTGCGGGGGGGAAGGAGATGCGGGGGGGGAAGGAGATTGCGGGGGGGAAGGAGATTGCGGGGGGGAAGGAGATTGCGGGGGGGAAGGAGATTGCGGGGGGGGAAGGAGATTGCGGGGGGGAAGGAGATTGCGGGGGGGGAAGGAGATTGCGGGGGGGAAGGAGATTGCGGGGGGGAAGGAGATTGCGGGGGGGGAAGGAGATTGCGGGGGGGAAGGAGATTGCGGGGGGGAAGGAGATTGCGGGGGGGGAAGGAGATTGCGGGGGGGGAAGGAGATTGCGGGGGGGAAGGAGATTGCGGGGGGGGAAGGAGATTGCGGGGGGGGAAGGAGATTGCGGGGGGGGAAGGAGATTGCGGGGGGGGAAGGAGATTGCGGGGGGGGAAGGAGATTGCGGGGGGGAAGGAGATTGCGGGGGGGGAAGGAGATTGCGGGGGGGGAAGGAGATTGCGGGGGGGGAAGGTGGGAAGGAGATTGCGGGGGGGGAAGGAGATTGCGGGGGGGGAAGGAGATTGCGGGGGGGGAAGGAGATTGCGGGGGGGGAAGGAGATTGCGGGGGGGGAAGGAGATTGCGGGGGGGGAAGGAGATTGCGGGGGGGGAAGGAGATTGCGGGGGGGAGGAAGGAGATTGCGGGGGGGGAAGGAGATTGCGGGGGGGAAGGAGATTGCGGGGGGGGAAGGAGATGGGGGGGGGGAAAGGAGATTGGGGGGGGAGGAGATTGGGGGGGGAGGAGATTGGGGGGGGGAGGAGAAGGAGATTGGGGAGGGGGGGGAGAAGGAGATTGGGGGAGGGGGGGAGAAGGAGATTGGGGAGGGGGGGGAGAAGGAGATTGGGGAGGGGGGGAGAAGGAGATTGGGGAGGGGGGGAGAAGGAGATTGGGGAGGGGGGAGAAGGAGATTGGGGAGGGGGGAGAAGGAGATTGGGGAGGGGGGAGAAGGAGATTGGGGAGGGGGGGGAGAAGGAGATTGGGGAGGGGGGGAGAAGGAGATTGGGGAGGGGGGGGAGAAGGAGATTGGGGAGGGGGGGAGAAGGAGATTGGGGAGGGGGGAGGAAGGAGATTGGGGAGGGGGGGAGAAGGAGATTGGGGAGGGGGGGAG